>NC_057799.1:340653755-340677492 GCF_018294505.1 Triticum aestivum
AAGCAATCAGGTCGGGGACGTGATAGAGATCAGTGGGTTACCTGACTGCATCCGAGCAGAACGTAGATGTGGTTGAAGCTGTGGTTGCGGCAGCGGCGGTTTGAGATGCCGGTAGGGGGAGGCGCGAGGGAGGGGGGATACTGAGGGGAAGGGGATGTGGTTGGAGGAATAAATTTTGAAATCGCGCACCTAATGAAAATTTCGGTGCGAAATTTGAAACTTGGGCGGGGGAAACACACAACACAGAGGAAGCGCGTAAAATACTCGTGTGCGAGGAAAAAGAAAGTTGGCAGATCCCGTCTCCAAAAAATGTACACGTGTACTAGATTTTTTTGGTCAATGGTATGCCTGGTTTATTAGGAAATATCGCACAGGTAACTGACATATGGGTCATTAACACAAAAAACGCAGACGGGTACGGCATAGAAACCATGTGTTTTGTGATCTTCTAATGATTAACACAAAAAAACCACACGGGCACACATGCTAATCAACGCTGAAAGCCCTCAAAGAATGCTCTTACCGACATTATACATTAATACTACAAACTTAAAGTACTACTTGTCGTGGAATTGTTACGGCAGATGTCCTTGAGCTAGGACTTAGTCGTGGAGCCATCGCAACTAGGAAGCTTGAAGGGGTTATGCGGGACAAGGAACACGAGGATTTATACTGGTTCGGCCCCTTACGGTGAAGGTAAAAGCCGACGTCCAGTTCGTGGTGTTATTGATTAGGGTTACGATCGCAAGGGAGCTAAACAGCTATGCCCGGTTCTCGATGAGGTTGTCCTCCCTAAACCGCTGCCGGGTCCTCCCTTTATATAGGGAGGTTGACGCCCAGCAGCCCTTAGAGTCCCGGCCGGCTCATAAGAGCGTCCGGCTCGGACTCTGAACAATACTTGCCTTACACTACAAGCCTACTATAACAATGATTGTAACTACAGGCTTTAAGCCATATCCGGGTCTCAGCCCATCTCTGGCCCATTATCTTGACACTTAGCTCCGGGCTTCTGGCAATGACCCTTAGAATAACCCGGCCCTCCTGGCGGGTGACTCCAAGGTCTATATCCTCAACATTAGGCCCCAGATTGACTTGAGCCGGCTTGTGTCAATCTTCAACTCTGCAGACAGAAAAAATCTCCGGCTTACCATTCATGTGAAGGTCATAACCCGGAGTGACGTCATCCTCTGGACTCCGGATAATCCGCCGTGACGTCATCCTCCATTAAGACCGTTTTTTACTCCGCCAGATCCGCAACTTATCTTTGCTTTTACTGTCGTCCCGAAAATCGAGGCGCCGTGAGGGGGACATAACCACGCCGTGGCCTCCTTGAATCCCGTGCCACTTATGACTCTGCCTTATAAATAGGCCGGCCCAACGCTCTCTTTCTCACGCTCTCCTTCTTCCTCCTCGCGCTGTCGCTCTTCTGCCCGAGCTCTGCCACTGCCGCCGCCGTCGCGCCCCTGATCTTCATCAACCCGGCCGCTGCATCACCCTGACTCGGACCAGATAACGTCGGCGACCTCCGCCCTTCCTCAACTCCGGTGAGTCTTCTCTGCCTTGCTAGAATAGATCTGTGGTAGGGTTCCTTCAGTTCTTCGTGTTCGTCACCATTGCCCACAAACTCGGTAGTCCTTGTCGCTACTGTAGTTGGTTGATCTTTAACCTTGCGTAGAACCACTGCGGTAGATGTTTGAAACCCATTTCATCTGCAAGAAATCCTCTTTTTACTGCATAAGAACTGTGTTCAACCTCAAGAACTTCTCCTGCCTCTGTTTTTTAGGTGTAGAAAATTTTCTCTGCTCCGACTATTTTGATCCAAAAAAGTTACGGTAGTCTGTGAAACCTGTTTTACCACACTTAGTAAAAACTGCAACCATTGAATCTCGGCGGCTTACATGTCCGGCTTAAAGAAAACACGCGTCGTAGAACTTTCCGGTTTAAGGAGAACCATGCTCTGTAGACTCTTCCGGCTTAACTGTAGTAACCCGTAGATGACCAGCTTATTCTGAACGCTCCTATGGCTTAGATAACCCACCATATCTGAATACATATCATTAGTCCCCTTCATAAGCCGCCACCTTAGTTTGAACAATAGATCCCCGGCTTATAATTGACCCGGATACTTTTCTCTTTATTATAGACCACCAACCTTCACCATGCCTCCCAAGGCTCCTATCACTTGCAACTGGATGAGATCCAACGTCACTGACGAGACCCTGGCCAACTTCGTTAAGTCCGGATATCTGCCCAAGAAGGAAGTGATGTCCTACCGTGCCCCTAACCCGTCAGAAGAAAGACCGCAGCCGAGGGACGGGGAGGTAGTAATCTTTGCGGACCATATGAGCCGGGGCTTCGCACCGCCCGGCTCAAAATTCTTCCGGGACATGCTCAACTTCTTTGACCTCCGGCCTCAGGATATAGGACCCAATTCCATATCCAACATCTGCAACTTCCAAGTCTTTTGTGAAGTATATCTTGGAGAAGAACCGAGTCTGGTGCTTTTCAAATAGCTGTTTTATCTGAACCGCCAAAATGAGTGCGCCAACGGGCCAAGTCTAGAGTTAGGCGGCATCTCCATCCAGCGACGTAGGGACTGTCTGTTTCCTTACGCAGAGCTGCCGAGCCACCCTAAGGACTGGAATATGACTTGGTTCTACTGCCAAGACACATCCCCGGCTGACGAGAATCCACTGCCCGGCTTTCGCCCAACGCGCCTGGAACCGACTCATCCACTATCCGACAAACTGACTGCCGCGGAACGCCAGCCCCTGCTTCCAACGATCAACAAGATCAAGGCCTTGCTGGGCAACGGGCTAAACGGAATTGATCTAGTCCGGGTCTGGATCTCATGGCGGGTGATCCCCTTAAGCCGCCGCCCCGGCTTAATGTGTGAGTACACCGGGCGAAAGGATGACCTGCAGAGGCACAGTCGCAATGATCTTCCAGAAGACGTTGCCGAAGAAGAAACCAAGGCTCTGTTAAACGAGAGCCTGGCAGATTGTGGAAGAACCGGGCTAGCCCCGTTCTGCAAGACCAATCCAGCCCCAGCGGTAAGCCGCTGACTTTAACCTTTCCACTTCTTTTACATGTCACCTTGCTCTGAACCATTTTAAGAGTTCATTACTATATTTCTCAGGCTGATGACAAGTTCTGGCGGGTCAAGTATGACCATGAGGCGGCCAAGAAGGCGAGGAAGGCGAAGAAAGCCGCCCCTCGCAAAAAGGGAAGCAGACCCACTGCTTCGGAGCTGCTGCAATTAAGCGACAGCTCCGAGTCAGAGGTAACCCTTAAACCTTTAAACTCTTGCCATATTTGTCGTTTGCTGCTGTCCGCCTTATCAATATTTTGCTTATTGACAGGATGACACCGGCGCCAGTAACCCGGTGATTGAAGAGGTAACATCACTTTCCTCCGACTCGGAGCCTTTGCCGCAGCTGAAAGTCCGAAGAGTAACCCGGAAAGTAAGCCTTTCTCATCCATTAGCTCATCAAGACCCTCAATTTCTTTTGAAGCTACAGGTCCATGAAAGCCGGCGTCACACCCGGGCCCGCAAGGACGCCGACCTCTCCGCCGGGTTACCCGATGCAACAAGGAAGCGTCGTACTGAGGTTTTTTCTCACCTGTACCCTTTTCATCCGTTGGCGGGTGTCATCCGTCAGCCACTCAACTCTTCTGACTCCAATTACCAGGAGACCTCCCCCTCTTCGGGTGACTCCATGCAGTCAAGTCTGCCGGCCTTCAAAACTGCACCCGGGTAATATTAATCTCCTTACATTATCTGTCTGTACTTACACTTTGTATACCTAACACTTCTGTCTTTTCAGTGCCCAGGCAAAGCTCACCAAAAGAGCAAAGAAGACCAGGTCAGCCGGAGTGCCAGACTTGCCTGAGCCGGAGACGACAGCTCAAGAGCCGCCAGCCGCCTCCGCCGTCGAAGCCACCATTCCCATGGAAACGGCGCCTGAAGCCCCTACCCCGACCACCAAGTCAACGATCGAAGCATCAGCTAACCCGGAGGCCTCCGGCTCAGCCCCACCAGCTAACGACCCGGACGTGGTAATTACCCGGCTCAGAGGATTCCAACCCCTCGCTATGAGGCTCTTAGTCTGATTCCTCCGGCTCGCTAGCACACCTTCGCCCCCGAGATTGACCCGGCCGGGTTAATTGACGAAGAAGCCCAGTTCGAAGCTCTCAGCGGCATCAACTGGAAGTCGTCAACCTTCGAGGTCTTGGGATCAGCCGGAGCAGAAGACGAGCCGGGGACTTCGACTCAGCAGGCGTCATAAAGCGGCTGGCGGTTCACCGAACAACGCTCCACCCTTTAGACTTTGAAGGATTTTTGTAATAGCATAAGTGCAACAATTTATCTCTGCCGTGCCATCGTGCACGTAATGAATGCTGAAACCCCTTGAAGTTATTCTTTTGGTGCTCCTCCGGGTCATAGTTATCCCTTTGTCCTTCTCAACCTTAAAAAGTACCTTCAAGTATCTGCATAGAAAGGCTAATCACAAGTCTCAAGGCGGCTTACCGCCCTGAGAATCAGGTGTTTGAGATGGATAACCCGGAATGCGAACCAAAAAAGACTGGTCGTTAACTATACTCTGAATATAGCCGTGATAACACACTTAACGGCCTGTAAGCATACTTCCGGTTTATATAACCCGGGTAACTTGGTTGGTACCTTAATTCGAATTTACCTGTCTTTGATGACATCCATTATGCTCAACTAACAAGATAAACCAAAATTAAACCGGCAAGTGAGACCCGGCAGCGCATACCTTGACATGATCAAAGTAGACTTGTGATAAAATATAAAAACTTGGGGCTTCCGGTTCGAATACGACCAGAAACCCGGTCCAACGGGGTTAAGCTAAGATTCGGATGCGATCATATAGCCCCCAGTGGGTGTGGCGATGCCAATCAAAAGGGTATCGACAGCTATGTTCTCTTTGGTTCGAATACGACCCATGTTTGAACAGGAAGCCCCCAAGTGACTCTGAAAATTGTTTAACGACGCCGATTCGAATACGATCCACGTCGGTTCTCAGAGGGGTTATACTATGATTCAAATATGACCAAAGGCAACCTCCCAATGAGCTCGGCACTTTTGCCAATCAAATGGGTATCGACAGCTATGTTCTCTTTGGTTCGAATACGACCCATGTTTGAACAGGAAGCCCCCAGGTGACCTTACTGCTTACGCCTAGATTCGAATACGATCATAAGCCGGATCCTCCTTTCAAAGTAGCATGTAAGAAATGACACACACATAATTGGAGGAGAAAAAGGACAGAGGTCCTGCTTTATTGCTTATCATAATATATACATGTCTGAGATAAATATGTACACCACGAGAGCCGGCAGCTCAAGTGTAGTAAGGCCGAAGCTGAGCTATATTCCATGGCCGACGGGTCTCCTCCTCAGATTTACGCGAATCCTTATGTTCCCGAATATCAATGAGATAATATGACCCGTTGTGCAAGTTCTTACTGACCACAAAGGGCCCTTCCCAAGGCGGGGATAACTTGTGTGCATCAGTTTGATCCTGGATGAGCCGGAGCACAAGGTCGCCTTCCTGGAAGACCCGGGATTTAACCCGGTGGCTATGATAACGGCGTAGGTCTTGTTGGTAAATCGCTGAACGGGCTGCCGCCACATCACGTTGTTCGTCCAACAAGTCCAGAGCATCTTGGTGCGCCTGTTCATTATCCGTCTCAACATAAGCCGCCACACGAGGCGAATCATGACGGATGTCGCTGGGGAGGACTGCTTCTGCTCCATAAACCATGAAGAAAGGCGTGAAGCCAGTAGACCTGTTAGGAGTAGTGTTGATGCTCCATAAGACGGAGGGCAGCTCCTCCACCCAACAGCCCGGCGTCCGTTGCAAAGGGACCAAAAGTCGGGGTTTGATGCCCTTCAGAATCTCCTGGTTAGCTCTCTCAGCTTGACCATTGGATTGAGGGTGAGCCACTGAGGAAACATCAAGTCGGATATGCTCCCGTTGACAAAATTCTTCCATAGCGCCCTTGGATAAATTGGTGCCATTGTCAGTTATGATGCTGTGTGGAAAGCCGAAGCAGAAAATCACCTTTTTCAGAAATTGAACCGCCGTGGCTGCATCGCACTTGCTAACTGGCTCAGCCTCCACCCACTTCGTGAATTTGTCAACGGCCACCAAGAGGTGGGTCTTCTTATCCTTGGATCGTTTAAAAGGCCCAACCATATCAAGCCCCCAGACCGCAAAGGTCCAAGCGATCGGGATCATCCTCAACTCCTGAGCCGGCACATGAGCCCGTCGTGACAACCTTTGGCAACCATTGCATTTACTGACCAAGTCCTCTGCATCAGCGTGAGCCGTCAGCCAATAAAAACCATGACGGAAAGCCTTGGCTACAAGAGATTTTGAACCGGCATGATGGCCACAATCCCCTTCATGGATCTCGCGCAAGATCTCTTGACCTTCCTTAGGGGAGATACAACGCTGAAATGCCCATGAAACACTGCGATGATGCAACTCTCCATCGATAAGAATCATTGACTTAGCCCGCCGGGTTATTTGCCTGGCCAGAGTTTCATCCTCCGGCAATTCCCCCCGGGTTATGTAAGCCAGATATGGCATTGTCCAGTCTGGTATGACATGAAGAGCCGCCACCAGTCGCGCCTCCGGGTCAGGGATAGCCAAGTCTTCTTCTGTAGGCAACTTAACCGAGGGGTTATACAGGATATCCAGGAAAGTGTTAGGCGGCACCGGCTTTCGCTGAGAGCCTAGCCGGCTTAAAGCATCAGCCGCCTCGTTCTTCCTGCGATCAATGTGCTCCACTTGGTATCCCTGAAAGTGCCCAGCAATGGCATCAACCTCGCGACGATAAGCCGCCATGAGGGGATCCTTAGAATCCCAGGTGCCTGATACTTGTTGAGCCACCAAATCTGAGTCCCCAAAGCACCTTACCCGGCTTAAGCTCATCTCCTTAGCCACCCGAAGACCGTGGAGCAAAGCTTCGTATTCAGCCGCATTGTTAGTGCAAGGAAACATCAACCGTAGCACATAATGGAACTTGTCACCTTTAGGGGAAGCCAGTACAACACCAGCCCCCGAGCCCTCCAACTGTCTGGACCCATCGAAGTGGATAGTCCAATAAGTGTTATCCGGCTTTTGCTCAGGCACTTGTGACTCCGTCCAATCATTGATGAAATCCACCAAAGCCTGAGATTTAACAGCAGTGCGTGGCACATATTTGAGACCATGAGGTCCAAGTTCTATAGCCCACTTAGCAATTCTCCCTGTAGCCTCTCTGTTCTGGATAATATCACCAAGGGGGGCAGAACTGACCACAGTGATGGGATGACCCTGAAAATAATGTTTGAGCTTCCGGCTCGCCGTGAACACACCGTATACGAGCTTCTGCCGATGCGGGTACCGCTGCTTGGACTCAATGAGCACCTCGCTGATATAATAAACCGGCCGCTGAACCGGATGCTCCTTACCCGCCTCCTTGCGCTCTACCACAATAGCCACGCTGACGGCTCGTGCGTTCGCCGCCACATACAGTAGCAAGGGCTCCTTATCAACCGGAGTAGCAAGGACGGGGGGCTCTGCCAGTTGCTTTTTCAAATCCTCAAAAGCGGTATTAGCTGCGTCATTCCAGACAAAGTTGTCAGTTTTCTTCATCAACTGATATAAGGGCATAGCCTTCTCACCCAAACGGCTTATAAATCGGCTTAAAGCAGCGATGCGACCCGCCAAACGCTGAACGTCATTTATACATGCCGGCTTAGCTAGGGAGGTGATAACCTTGATCTTCTCCGGGTTAGCCTCAATGCCTCTGTCAGAAACCAAGAAGCCCAATAATTTGCCTGCAGGAACACCAAAAACACACTTGGCCGGGTTAAGCATCATCTTGTAGATCCGGAGATTATCGAAGGTTTCCCTTAAGTCATCTATTAGGGTTTCCTCCTTGAAGGATTTAACCACAATATCGTCCACGTAAGCGTGAACGTTGCGCCTGATCTGTTTATGAAGACAATTCTGTACACAACGCTGGTAAGTCGCCTGTGCGCACTTGAGTCCAAAAGGCATAGACACATAGCAGAAGGCTCCAAAGGGAGTGATGAACACCGTCTTCTCCTGGTCCTTAACTGCCATCTTAATCTGATGATACCCGGAATAAGCATCCAAGAAACTTAAGCGTGCACAACCTGCCGTAGCGTCAATGATTTGATCGATACGGGGGAGAGCAAAAGGATCAGCCGGACACGCCTTATTCAAATCCGTGTAGTCCACACACATCCGCTAGGTGCCGTTCTTCTTGAGTACGAGCACCGGGTTAGCCAACCATTCTGGGTGAAAAACTTCGACAATAAACCCGGCCGCCAAGAGCCGGGCCACTTCTTCACCAATGGCTTTTCGCCTCTCTTCATTAAACCGCCGAAGGAACTGTCTGACCGGCTTAAATTTCGGATCAACATTGAGAGTGTGCTCAGCGAGTTCTCTAGGTACACCCGGCATGTCAGAAGGTTTCCATGCGAAGATGTCCCTATTCTCACGGATGAACTCGATGAGCGCGCTTTCCTATTTCGGGTCCAGATTTGCACTGATGCTAAACTGCTGAGACGAGTCACCTGGAACGAAATCAACAAGTTTAGTCTCATCAGCTGATTTAAATTTCATTGCTGGTTCATTCTCCGTGGTTGGCTTTTTCAGAGAGGTCATATCTGTTGGGTCAACATTGTCTTTATAAAATTTCAACTCTTCTGTGGCACAAACAGACTCTGCATAAGCTGTGTCACCTTCCTCACACTCCAGAGCCACTTTCCGGCTGCCGTGAACTGTAATGGTCCCGTTGTGACCGGCATCTTGAGCTGTAAGTACACATAACACGGCCGTGCCATGAACTTGGCGTAAGCCGGTCGTCCAAATATAGCGTGGTATGGACTTCTTATCTTGACCACCTCAAAGGTCAACCTTTCCACCCTATAGTTGTTCTCATCACCAAAAGCCACTTCCAGTTCGATTTTGCCGACTAGATAAGCCGACTTACCGGGTACCACACCATGGAAGATAGTATTTGACTGACTGAGGTTCTTATCGACTAGCCCCATACGACGGAAAGTCTCATAATAGAGGATGTTGATGTTGTTGCCTCCATCCATGAGTACCTTTGTGAACTTATAGCCTCCCACCTGAGGAGCCACCACTAAGGCTAGGTGGCCCGGGTTATCCACCCGGGGGGGTGATCCTCCCTACTCCACACTATGGGCTGCTCAGACCACCGTAAGTAGCGTGGAACCGCCGGCTCAACAGCATTAACAGCCCTCTTGTGAAGCTTCTCGTCTCGTTTGCACAAACTAGTGGTGAACACATGATACTGTCCACCGCTAAGCTGCTTCGGGTTGGTCTGATAACCCCCCTGCTGCTGTTGGTGACCCTGACCAGACTGTTGATTAAAGCCCCCTTGACCGTTCTGAGGACCGGAATTTGAACCGCCGCCCGGGCCATGGAAGCCGCCGGCGCCTGAGCCGCCACCCGGACCATTGTAGTTTTTAAAGGCCTTCATGATAGCACAATCCTTCCACAGATGAGTCGCTGGCTTCTCTCTAGAGCCGTGTCTCGGACAAGGTTCGTTCAACAGCTGCTCCAGAGAAGGTCCTGACCCGCCGCCTCGGGGAGGGGGCCTCCCCTTGCGTCGCTGGTTATTTCCTTGAGAGTTGGTGTTGGCCACAAACTCTAGGCTGCCATCAGCCTTACGCTTGCCTCCTCCTTGGTTCCCCGGGTTAAACTGAGGACCCTTGTCGTTGCCATTCTTCTTTCCCTTCCCTGCCCTTTCATCATCTGAAGGGGGATCCTTGGTACCATCAGAATCGGCGTACTTGACAAGAGCCGCCATTAGTGTACCCATATCAGTGCAGTCCCGTTTAAGCCGCCCAAGTTTCATCTTTAGGGGCACAAAGCGACAGTTTTATTCCAACATTAAGACTGCAGAGCCGGCATCCATCTTATCCGATGAATGTATGATCTCCTTGACCCGGTGAACCCAATGGGTCGTGGATTCACCCTCCTGCTGCTTACAGTTAGTCAAATCCACAATTGACATAGATTGCCTGCAGGTATCTTTGAAGTTTTGAATGAACCGGGCTTTCAGCTCAGCCCAAGACCCAATGGAGTTCGGTGGTAGCCCTTTTAACCACGTGCGGGCAGTTCCATCTAACATCATGGTAAAATATTTGGCCATGGCCGCCTCACTGACCTCTAGCAATTCCATAGCCATCTCATAACTCTCAATCCAGGCTGCAGGCTGTAAGTCTGCTGTATAGTTAGGCACCTTCCGAGGGCCCTTGAAGTCCTTAGGTAGACGTTCATTGCGGATGGCTGGCACCAAACAAGGGACACCCCCAGTCCTAGTAGAAATTCCCACATCAACGGACGTCGTTGGATACGCCGGGGGGTTTGGTAAGCCGTCAATTGAGGCGCCTGCTCCGCCTCTCGCCGCGCTTGGTCTGTTGCGTAGAAGGCTCCATTATGAGCCGGGCCATGACCAGGGGGTGGGTCATGGCGTCGGACGTTACTTGAGCCGATCGCTGAGACCATGTGCCGGCTGTAACTCGGGCTCTGGCCCGGTCGAGGGGTTGAGTGGATCCTGTCCCGGCTGTAGGAGTATGCCTCTTGCTGCGCCAGTGCTGTCTGAAGCAGTTCCCTGACCCGGCGGGTTTCAATAGCCGTCGGGGAGTCGCCGTCAACTGGGAGAGCCGCCAGCCGTGCTGCCGCAGCGACCATGTTCTCCAGCGGGTTATTATAATGACCCGGGGGTATTGGCACATACT
The DNA here is from genome assembly GCF_018294505.1 of Triticum aestivum. Taxonomy (NCBI): domain Eukaryota; kingdom Viridiplantae; phylum Streptophyta; class Magnoliopsida; order Poales; family Poaceae; genus Triticum; species Triticum aestivum. The sequence continues at coordinate 340,664,577 of NC_057799.1, forward strand.
GAGGCGGGGCAGGGGGCACCTGGGGAGGCCCCATCACTCGTGGCTGAATAAGGGGTCCAGACCTGGGTGCTATGACCCCTGGCGGGTTACCGGATCCTGCACCCGGCGTGTTGAAGAGATTGCGTGGATCGTAAACCGGCGGGAGTCGAGACTGGGCCTTCTGATGCCTTCTTCTCATGACCTCGTTGGCCGCGTTCTGATCCATCGTGAGTTGTAAGGACTGCGCCTGAATCAACTGAGTCCGGGCGTCGAGAGCTGCCCGCTCCGCAGCCAGCCTGATCCCTTCCGCTGCAAGATCCTCTTTAGCCTTTATCAGATCCAATTTCAACTGTGCCACCTCCACATCATGCTGGGCTTGAGCCGCCGGGTCAACCGTGGCGGTTAACAGGGCCGTCATCTTGTCCATGAGATCCATCAGCACCTGAGCCGGGGAAGGCACCGGGGTTCCTGCTCCAGCAGCAGGGTTCTGAACAGGCTGCGCACCAGCCATAAAAACTCCAACCTGACTTGGCGGCTCGAAAAGGTCCGGAATACTGTCACCGTCGGAACAACCTATGAGCCTGCCATCTTGAAGTTGGTACAATGAGTTTGATTCATCAGTGGCCGACTCGCCGTCAGAGCTGGCGGCCGCCTCATCACCGGACCCGGATGGATCAGAGGGCCCTTCATGGATGCATCCCACAAAGGCACGCCTTAAGGCAGGCCAGGCCCGAGCGGGTCGTGCGCGCTGAGCCGTTTCGATGAGATCGGCGCAGAGATCCGGCTCGGGGCCCGGCTCACCGATTTTGCCAATGAAGACATGAATTCCGCCAAAGGGGACCCGGTACCCGTACTCAATTGAGCCGGCGTCGGGGCCCCAGTCTGCATCGTCGATGTAGAGCTTTCCGCGATGACTCTTGGTCATCCGGCCTACGGCGTATCCCTTGAGCCCTTCGAAGCTGCCCTTCAAGAACTCAAATCCACCATGCGCCGGCCCCACGGTGGGCGCCAACTGTCGTGGAATTGTTACGGCAGATGTCCTTGTGCTAGGACTTAGTCGTGGAGCCATCGCAACTAGGAAGCTTGAAGGGGTTATGCGGGACAAGGAACATGAGGATTTATACTGGTTCGGCCCCTTACGGTGAAGGTAAAAGCCTACGTCCAGTTCGTGGTGTTATTGATTAGGGTTACGATCGCCAGGGAGCTAAACAGCTATGCCCGGTTCTCGATGAGGTTGTCCTCCCTAAACCGCTGCCGGGTCCTCCCTTTATATAGGGAGGTTGACGCCCAGCAGCCCTTAGAGTTCCGGCCGGCTCATAAGAGCGTCCGGCTCGGACTCTGAACAATACTTGCCTTACACTACAAGCCTACTATAACAATGATTGTAACTACAGGCTTTAAGCCATATCCGGGTCTCAGCCCATCTCTGGCCCATTATCTTGACACTTAGCTCCGGGCTTCTGGCAAGGACCCTTAGAATAACCCGGCCCTCCTGGCGGGTGACTCCAAGGTCTATATCCTCAACACTACTGGTAAATTGCTCTAATACTACAAGCTTAAACTACTTCTCACATGCTGCCATCAGGGCATGTTGGCCAGACGCGGGCGTTCTCCTTCCCGGCCTTGTAGGCGGCAGCCCACCGTGCTTCGATCTCCGCCAAGCTCTTCTCACCATGGCGTGCGGCCTCTTTTTTCTTGTGGCGACGGACTCTCTTTTCTTCACTGTTTTCTGCCCTTTCCGCTCCTTCTGTGCAGCTTTGGCCACCTCTAGATCCACCACCCATTCAGCCATGGCAGCCTCAAAGTCTGCCCATGTAACTGTCTGGCCGCCGGCGACGACGAACTCGGCGCGGTGAGATGCCATCGCTTCCTTACCATGTGTGCGGTCGCGGGCGGCGAGGATCGCAGCGCGGCGGGATGCCATCGCTTCCTTACAAGTTACTGCGCGCCGCAGTGCCATGGACGACGCCTGGAGAGACCTCTGGGACGGAGGGGCCGGGCAGCCGTACAGTGCGGTGGTATTCAAGAGCTCAACCACAAACGACAACAAAAATTTGACTTCCCTTACAATTTTGCTCGTTCATTATCGCACACGGTTCATCTCCGTCGCTTCCGGAAACAGTGTGCGCTAAGCCTATTGTGTGTTGCGTTATGATTGGCCGAAACCCCAGCCACGCGGATCGCGCATGTGCACCGTTGAATGCACCGCGATCGAACAACAATCCACGTCCTCACATCACACCCGTGCACCTGTAGCTGGATTGGATTTATACGCGCTAAATTCCTAGAAAATGCACATAATCCCCTAAATATGGTAAATCAGGGACGGAACTGGGCCTGGGGCAACTGGGCTATAGCCCCAGGCGTGGCCCATCTAGTAGGCTACCCAGCAGGAATTTTCCCATATATTAGTACACTTGTAGAGGCCCAACCCCAGGCTTCAGCCCACCGAGCTCTCCAGGTTGGACGATCGCTCCAAAGAATCACCAGCAGCCACGATGCAAGATCGCTCTGATCCTCACGCTTCGTCTCGGTAGATTGACCGAAAGGTCTCACGCTGCGCCGCCAACTCTCTCGACTGCTCGACTCCAGCAGGCGCTCGCCCAGGCGGCTCTATCACGCCGTTTGAATAAATCACTCTACATGCCTGATCTCCTATGATCCACACCCGATTGAAAAGGTAATGCTAAATACCTAGGTTTGTCGTATCATCTAATATTTCCCCCTAGTTCCTTTTTATCAGCTGAAATCAATGAATTGGTGATGTCAAATTGTGTTGCTTTAGTCAATTTTATTCCATCGTTCTTTGTTAACAGGGCGAAAATAGAAATCCAAGATGAGGAGACGATGAATTTTAAATAGAAATCAATGAATTCTATTCCATCGTTCTTTATTCCATCAGTTTTTCATGATCATGGTATAACATTTTCTTGCTTCCCAAAATTTCATATGAACAATGACTTGTCTATGTCTAGTTCTTGATTTTAAATACTCAACTTCATGTTTACAGCTCCAGGTCCTATTATTGCTTGTGAAGAAACGATGGCCTAAAGTGAGACAAGCCTTCATTAATTTGGTACGACTATTTGTAATGATGCACTTTCTTATATTGATGAGATATTTATTAAATTTACTCTTATGGTAATAAGAAATTCATATTCTATTCTTAATGTGAATGTGTGGTGTACTTCTAACATGCATTGGTAAGTATAGTATTTGGCATTTTATTTCCTTTAGGTTGTGATATTTGGCGTTATTTATAGTGGTTTATATTTAACCCTAGGCTTCGAGAAATCCTGGCTCTGCCTCTGTGGTAAATGATCCGGGAAAAATGCCAAATTTGAACACGGTGATTTGCAGGGTGTATGTTCGTCGTAGAAAAAAACTCTAGGGCAAAGAACGAAGAAAATTTGGATTCCCCTTCAATCTTGTGGATTTCCCTTTCGAAAGCATGGAACTTCCTCGGTGATGGTTCAATTTATGAAGGGCGTGCATGACAACATAAGCCAAACCTTCTCAAATTTTTACCAAGGCATGGTGAGGTCATACCATGGCACCATGCCAGGCGTCATGTTTTTTAAGCATTTATTTCATTTTTTCTATAGTTGAAAACCCAAGAAACAGACATTTGTGGTTGACTATTGCCGCACATTTCATCGAAATATCTATCCATTCCTTGTAAAAGGCATGAGAATTTACTAAATGGCACAAGCATGGTTTTCTAGGCCGTTCTTGTAGACCCTTTCAACCATCGATTGTTTGAACTTGAATTATGCGCATTAATGCCTAGGAAATGCACATAATCACCTAAATATGGCAAATGAACCCGGAAAAGTGCCAAATTTGAACACGGTGATTTTCAGGTTGTATGTTCATCGTAGAAAAAAAACTCATGGACAAAGGACAAAGGAAATTTGGACCCCCTTCAATCTTGGTGATTTCCCCCTTGAAACCATGAAACTTCCTCGGTGATGGTTCGATTTATGAAAGGCGCGCATCACGACATAAGGAAAACATTCTCCAATTTTTACCAGGGCATGGGGAGGTCATACCATGGCACCACGCCACGCGTCATGTTTTCCAACCATGTGTTTCAACTTTTGTATAGTTGTTAACCAAGTAAACAACGCGTTTATGGTTGACTATTGCCACACATTTCCTTGAAATATCTGCCCATTCCTTGTAAAAGGCATGAGAATGTGCTAAATAACACGAGCATGGTTTTCCAGACCGTTCTTGTGCACCTTTTCATGCACCGATTGTTCAAATTTGAATTATGTCCATTAATGCTTAGAAAATGCACATAATCCCCTAAATATGGTAAATGAGCCCGGGAAAAATGTCAAATTTGAACACGTTGCATTTGAGGTGGTATGTTGATCGTTGGAAAAAAACTGAATGACAGACTAGGACGGAAATTAGGATTCCCCTTCAATCTTTGGGATTTTTCCTCTTGAAAGCATGGACCTTCCTGGGTGATGGTTCGATTTATGAAGGGCGTGCATGACGACATAAGCCAAACCTTCTCAAATTTTTACCAGGGCATGGTGAGGTCATAACATGGCACCATGCCAGGCGTCATGTTTTTGAAGCATTTATTTCGTATTTTCTATAGTTGAAAACCCAACAAACAAATATTTGTGGTTCACTATTGCCACACATTTCATCGAAATATCTATCCATTCCTTGTGAAAGGCATGGGAATTTACTAAATGACACAAGCATGGTTTTCTAGGCTGTTCTTGTGGACCCTTTCGTGCATCGATTGTTTGAACTTGAATTATGTGCATTAATGCCTAGGAAATGCACATGATGCCCTAAATATGGCAAACGAACCCGGAAAAGTGCCAAATTTGAACACGGTGATTTGCAGGTTGTATGCTCATCATAGAAAAAAAATCATGGACAAAGGACAAAGGAAATTTGGATCCCCCTTCAATCTTGGTGATTTCCCCCTCGAAACCATGAAACTTCCTCGGATGATGGTTCGTTTTATGAAAGGCGCGCATCACGACATAAGGACAACATTCTCCAATTTTTACCAGGGCATGGTGATGCCATACCATGGCACCACACTAGGCGTCATGTTTTCCAACCATGTGTTTTATTTTTTCTATAGCACGAGCATGTGTAAGTGCATCTAGTGCCCCTTAGTGATTTTGGTGTATCGAAGACTTATAGGTTAAGGGACTAATGCGTTTGTGAGTGTACACAGATCTATAAGTCTATGAGGAGTTTGATAATTACAGAGAAAGTCGATCCCTAAAAATGAAGTTCTTCAACTGAAGACTTTGGATTTCTGAAGACTTTGAAGGTGAAGAAATTGGTGTGACCTTGAAGACTTGGAATTCATTTGAGGAATATGAAGCGTGAAGACTTTTGTTTTCGTAGTTTCATTTTCTCTTTCTTAAGTCGTAGGAAACACCGTACTGTTAAAGGGGGTTGAGGAAATACTAAGGAAAAATTTCCATGTGATGCTCAACTCAAAATCCTACACCTACCAATCCCTTCGAGTGAAGCCATTGGAAATCTCATACAGTTCAGTCATATTCTTCAGTGACAGAGATGTAGTTCTTCTGGTCTCTGAGGAATTTGTTCTGACTGAGGAGTTAGGAATTCGCCAGTGCGGATTGCCTACACAGTGAGGAACATGATAGCCCTGAGAAATTTGAACCTCAAATTTCCGACCGTTGCTGTGCTATGCGCCAGCTGTCCCAAAATATCTACCCACCTAACGGTCATATCATTGGAGGGCATTTATGTCATATCATGCAGGCTGCTCCCTAGGCTATAAATACCCGCCCCCTACAACCACTAGCTGGTCGGCTGCTCTGAGAGAAACTGACACTTGTCATTTGAGAGCATCCCATCCTCCGAGGACTTTGAGCGAAAATCATCAAGTGAGGAAAAACCCCAAACCCAAACACCTACAAACCCAAAGTGATTGAGCATCACTGAAGAGATTGATCCTGCGTGCATCCGACGCTTGTTACCTTTGAAGACTGTGCTTCTTCCAGACGGTTAGGCATCATGGTCTAGAGCATCCAAGAGGAAATTGTGGATCCCCGAGTGACCGAGTTTGTGAAGGTTCGGAAGTCACCTGAAGACTTACCACGAGTGATTGGATGAGGTCCGTGTGACCTTAGTTCAAGGAGAATACGGTGAGGACTGTGTGTCCGGGACTGGGTGTCCTTAGGTTTAAATACCTAGCCGCTCCAACCAGACGTACAACTGAGACAGCAGTTGGAATTGGTCTACCAAATCATTGTCTTCACCAAGCCAACTGGTTCTATTTCCTCAACTATTTCATTTCCTCATTCCTGTGTTGTGCAATTGTTCATATCTGTGTTTCAAGACTTTGACTGAAGACTTTCTCAATTTCCTCAGTTCAATTTCCCCAGTCTGTTTGTCTTCATCCTGTGTTATCCTTTGTTTACGCTTTCTGTACTCTGTGCTTGTTTTCATTTCATCATGATGACTATGCTTGTGTTCTGCTATGCATACTTTTGAGTACTTATTCCGCTGCAAGTAGTTCTTCGCTAAGGAATTTCCTCACCCACAAATTCCTTAGTGAAGAATTTATAAAAATCGCCTATTCACCCCCCTCTAGTCGATATAACGCACTTTCAATTGGTATCAGAGCCAGGTTACTCCCTTGTTTTGTGTGATTTTGGTTTAACCACGTGGAGTTTTAGTTATGTCGACCGTAGGTATGATCAAGGTCTCTGCTGGGTGTCCTACCTTCGATGGGACGGACTACCCCTACTAGAAGAATAAGATGCGAATGCATCTTGAGGCAATTGATAACGATCTCTGGTATGTTGTGGGAAAAGGTGTTCCCTCTGTCTCACCCTCACTAAACGCTGCCGATGTGAAGAGATTCAAGCAACTCGATTCTCAAGTGAAGAATATTATATGTGGCCATCTAAGCACAGGACAGTATGGAAGAGTGAGTGCTTTGGAAACTGCTAAGCTTATCTGGGATAGGCTGTCCAAAGTAAATGAAGGAGTCTCAACACAGCGTGACTCTCGAGTTGATGTTCTTCGCAATCTCTTCAACCGCTTCAAAAGACTCGACAATGAGAATGTTCAACAAACCTTCGATCGCCTCACTAACATCTCAAATGAGCTTCAAGCACTTGGTGCCACTGACATCACCGACCACAAGGTGGTGAAGAAACTGTTGAGATCGCTTGATTCCTCATTTGATACTCTGGCCTTGATGATACAAGAGCATGCTGATTACAAGTCACTTGATCCCGCTGATATCCTCGAAAGGCTAAACACTCATGAGTTCCAGCTTGCTGAAAAGAGAGATCTCTATTGTTCGAGCTATGGCAGATCACGTGCACTGAAGGCCAAGGCAGTTTCTGAGTCTGAAGATGAAGACTCTGAAAGCAGTCTTGGTGATCCTGAAGAAGTGAGCCATGATCTAGCACTGCTTGTGAAGAAATTCCAGAAGCTCTCAAGACGTGGTTGCTTTGGAAGACCCTCAAGGAGCAATGATTCCTCATCCAGTGACTACAAGAAGAGGCTTTGTCACAAATGCAAGAAACCAGGACACTACATTCAAGATTGTCCTCGGTGGGAAAAGGAATCAAAGAAGAAGAAATACAAGGATTACAGTTCTGATGATACGAAGAAAAAGAAGAAATCCTCAAAATCTTCATCATCAAAATCCTCAAAGTCTTCATCTCACAAGAAGAGTAGCTCCAAGAAGGCTCGGGAATTCATTGGCAAGGAAATGGACTCTGAGGCTGAATCTGAAGAAAATGAGGCATCTGAGGATTCCGAATCTGGTGTGGCGAGCCTAGCCCTTGCTACTACATTCGTCAGCAAGTCTATCTTCAACTCTGAAGAAAATGACCTCACCAACAAGGCTGATGAAGGCAATGATGAGTACGCTCCCACCTATTGCTTCATGGCAAAGGGTGCCAAGGTACTCAAATATGCCTCATGTGAATCAAGTGAAAATTAATCTGATGAAAACCTTAAGCCTAGCTATTCTAAACATGCTAAGATTGCTGTGAAACAACAAAGGGCCCTTGAAAAGGTTCAAAACATGCTAGACAAGAGTGATGATATGTTGGGTGAAGAAATGGATCGCACTAAAACCTTGACTGAAAATCTTCAGAGACTTCAGACTAGGTATGACAACCTTCAAGGTCATCATAACACTCTTTTGTTTGATCATGAGAAGCTTTCTTATGAATTTCTTCAAAGAAAGCAAGATCTAGAGACGCTAAAAGTGAGTTATGAAGATCTTCAGAAGGAGCGTGATTCATTACTTGCTCAACAAATCAGCGCTGCTCAGGAAGAATTTGTTCCTCCATGTTTGAAATGCATTGAACGTGAATCTGCTAATTCTTCACCTGAATGCTCAAATGCTCCTAATGCTACAAATTCCTCAATTCTCTCTGCAATCATTAATTCCTCATCTGAGGACATTGCTAGTATCACTAACGATGCAGGGCTGAAGGAATTGTACATGACAGGCATGTACAAAAGTCTCAAAGGGCATCAGACTCTTTGTGATGTGCTTAAAAAGTGGATCCTCAAAAGAAACCATAGGAAAGAGGGTATTTCCTTTGAGAGAAAACTCAATGCTGATGGTACATATTGGAAGCCTGAGCAGTACTCCAAAACCTCATGGGTTGCTGCAAAGGGACCTTCAGTTGATCCATCTAACTTATCTGGCTTTACATGTGAATCTCCTCATTCTTCTGATGAGTCATTTGACTCCAACTATAAACTGTTCAAAAATCAGAATGGTGAAGTATTTGCTAGATATGTTGGCACTAACTGCAGGAACGGTTCTCCTATGAAGAAAATCTGGATTCCCAAAAGATGCCTTGAAAGTCTTCAAGTGAATGTCCTCATGACACCACCTATGAGGAATAGGAACCCCAGATCAAATTCTTCATATGGATCCAAGTCCTCATACGGACCAAATTCCTCACATGGATCAAATTCCTCAAGAGGATCATAGTCCTCATATGAACATCATCGTGCTAACAACTCTGTTTCGCAGGGAGGAGCCAAGGGCTATGAATATGAGTATTATTCTTCTAATCATTATGTTCATAAGTCCTCGAAGAATTTCTCTGCTTATTCATATTCTTACCCTAACTTCTCTTATGTGAAACGAAACGGATTGGCTTCTATGCCGCCTTTCTCATATGGAGCTCGCAGAGTGATGAACCCTTTGCCACCCCTTCAGATGTGGGTGGTGAAGAAAAAGAACTAATCTCTTCTGCAGGGTCAGGTCCCCAGACGTACTTGAACGTCTGAAGAATTTGCTGGAGACCTGAAGTTTTCCTGAAAGGACGCAGGCTAATCATGAAGAAATGAACTTTCATTTCTCACGTCCTCATACTGCTTTATCTATTCTATTGCTTGATGAAATTGATCTGATGAATTGATGTCATATTCTTCACTCATGAAGTATATGAAGTTCGTAAGCTGCACTAATTCATCTACAGGATGATCAACCCAAAGCCACTGAGTGGGTCCTCGATAGTGGATGTACAAATCACATGACTGGTGACAAGAATCTATTGATTGATGCTCCCTTATCACCATCACATCTGAAGCATATCATCTTTGCTGACAAAGGCAAAAGTCAGGTATTGGGTCTAGGTAAGGTTGTGATCACAAAGGATCGACACATGGACAAAGTCATGCTTGTCGAGTCCTTAGGATACAACCTCATGTCTGTCTCAATGCTTTGTGATCTTGATATGGTAGTTGTCTTTGGCAAGTATCGTTGTGTTGTGGTTATGGAAGCTAACAGTTCCAACGTCTTCGAAGGCTTTAGGAGAGGAGACTTGTATATTGTTGATTTCTCTACAGGACCGCAACCAGCCGTGTGCCTACTTGCAAAAGCTTCAGAAGGATGGCTATGGCATCGATGACTTGGTCATGCAGGCATGAGGAATTTGCACACGCTTGCGAAGAATAAGCATGTCATTGGCATTGAGAATGTCAAATTCCTCAAGGATCACCTATGTGGAGCTTGTGAAGCTGGAAAGATGACCAAGGCTAAGCATCCAGCGAAGACTATCATGACCACTACTCGACCATTCGAATTGCTTCACATGGACCTCTTTGGTCCTAACCATTACTCAGCTGTCACAAATGACGCATCTCTCTATGGGCTTGTTATTGTTGATGATTACTCTCGTTACACATGGGTACACATTGTTACTTACAAACATGAAGTGCAGGAAGTCTTCAAACGATTTTCCTCGAGGGCTTCAACCAACTTTGGTGTGAAGATCAAGCACATCAGAAGTGACAATGGAACTGAGTTCAAGAATTCTGGTCTTGATGACTATCTTGATGAACTTGGTATTACTCATGAGTTATCTGCTCCTTACACTCCTCAGCAAAATGGCGTCGTGGAGCGCAAGAACAGAACTCTTGTTGAGATGGCTCGCACTATGCTTGATGAGTACAAGACGCCTCGTCACTTCTGGATTGAGGCAATTTATACTGCGTGCCACATCATCAACAGGGTATATCTTCACAAATTCTTCAAGAAGACTGCCTATGAACTCCTCATTGACAAGAAACCCAATGTGAGTTATTTCAAAGTCTTCGGTGCTAAATGTTGGATTAGAGATCCTCATCACAATGCTAAATTTGCACCGAAAGCACATGAAGGTTTTATGCTTGGTTACGGAAAGGACTCGCACACCTACAGAGTCTTCAACACCGTTCTTCACAAGGTTGTTGAAACTGTAGATGTGCGGTTCGATGAAACTAATGGCTCGCAAAGAGAGCACCTACCCTCTGTGATAGATGAACCAGCACCGGAGGAAACTATCAAGTTCAAGGCTACTGAGGAAGTCATTCCTACCGAAGAATCTGCTGAAGAATTCATTCCAGAACGTGGAGAACATCGAGCTAATGCACCTGAAGAAATTGCTAAAGAAAATGCTGATCAAATTCCTCGACGACAACCTACGCATCCTCGCGTTGCAAAAGAAGTGCAAGTTGAGAAGATCATCGATGACATTGAAGCACCAGGTCCTCTCACACGCTCAAAAGCTTAACATTTATCTAACTTTTGTGGGCACTATGCTTTTGTCTCTATCTCAGAGCCCACTAAGGTAGATGAAGCATTTCTGAAGCCTGAGTGGATTTAGGCCATGCAAGAAGAATTACATCAGTTCGAGCTCAACAACGTTTGGGAACGGGTAATCGTCCAGATCCTCGCAAACACAATATCATTGGCACAAAGTGGATCTACCGCAACAAGCAAGATGAAAATGGCCTTGTGGTGAGGAATAAGGCGCGGCTAGTAGCTCAAGGCTACACACAGGTTGAAGGAATTGATTTCGATGAAACTTTTGCACCTGTTGCTAGACTTGAAGCTATTCGCATATTACTTGCTTATGCTAACCATCATGATATCACTTTATATTAAATGGATGTGAAAAGTGCATTCCTCAATGGTAAGCTTGAGGAAGAAGTATATGTTGCTCAACCCCCAGGTTTTGAAGATCCTAAGCATCCTGACAAAGTCTTCAGACTAAATAAGGCCCTCTATGGCCTCAAGCAGGCCCCTCGGGCGTGGTATGATACTTTGAAGGAATTCCTCATGGAGAAAGGCTTCAAACCCGGTTCACTCGACCCTACTCTTTTCACTAAATCATATGATGATCAATTGTTTGTATGCCAAATATATGTTGATGACATCATCTTTGGATGTACTGACCAACGTTATAGTGATGAATTTGCCTATATGATGAGTGAAGAATATCAAATGTCTATGATGGGAGAGTTGAAATTCTTCTTAGGTCTTCAAATTCGTCAATAGCGCAATGGCATATTCATATCTGAGGAGAAAGACCTCAAGGATGTACTGAGGAAATTCGGCATGCAAGATTGCAAAGGCGTCAAAATTCCTATGCCCACAAATGGCCATCTGTGCACTTATGAAAATGGTATTGACTTCGATCAAAAGGTATACCGCTCCATGATTGGTTCTTTATTGTACTTATGTGCATCTAGGCTAGATATTATGCTTAGTGTTTGCATGTGTGCCCGATTTCAAGCTACATCGAAGGAATCACACCATTAAGGCTGTGAAGCATATTCTTCGATATCTAGCTCACACACCAACACTAGGATTATGGTACCCCAAGGGCTCGACTTTTGATCTCGTTGGATATTATGACTCTGACTATGCTGGTGATCATGTGGATCGCAAGTCAACATCTGGTACATGTCATTTCCTCGGACGATCTTTGGTCTGCTGGTCCTCGAAGAAACAGAACTGCGTATCACTGTCTACTTCTGAAGCTGAGTACATTGCTGCTGGTTCTTGCTGTGCTCAATTGCTGTGGATGAAGCAAACTCTCAAGGACTATAGCATCAACGTGAAGAATGTGCCTCTCTTCTGTGACAATGAGAGTGCCATCAAGATTGCTCACAACCCAGTTCAGCACTCAAAGACAAAGCACATTCAGATTCGTCATCATTTTCTTCGCGATCATTTGTTGAAGGGCGACATTTCTATTGAGCATGTGAAGACTGAAGAACAGCTAGCCGATATCTTCACAAAGCCCTTGGATGAGAAGAGATTTAGCAAGTTGCGGTCTGAGCTAAATATCTTAGAATCTTCGAATGTTCTTTGAAAAGGACACTCATCCTAACACTTATGCAAAATTGATGACTTAGATGTGCAACCCATGAAGAAACGTTTTTCTTCAATCAATGAAGAATAACACTCTAAGTGTGAAGAAATTAATGAAGAATTTGATTCTCAGAACCCTACGACAATTGTACGCGGTGTCTGACATCATCATTCTTATACGGTGGGTCACGCCACCACAAAAGTTGAAAATCTTCAATTTGAGTTTTTCCTCAGTTTTGAAATTCCTCAGTTGTTCATATTCTTCAACATTGCAAAATCTTCACTGTTTCCGTC
>NC_057799.1:340677820-340720980 GCF_018294505.1 Triticum aestivum
ATGCGCTCTACAGCATTCACTTGTGGATAATTCTTCAAGTTGGTTTTTCTGCTAAGTGAATGTGATCGGACCCTTCCCCCTCTATGCTATACTCAACCCAATCTATTCACAAATTCTTCATGTGCGTTCTATTTGAAACTCATTCAAAATCTTCACTGCGTCCTTGTCAGCTGAAGAATTTGCGAACGGAACGTTTAACTTATCTTATGCAAATTTTCGGCTTTGCCGCTCAAACCGTTCCGCTTCCCACGATATACTTATCTATTCACCCACGATCTAACACGATCTCCACTTCTCAGTACGTGGGTGACACATGTCATGCGAATGAGAAGGGTCAGGGGCACGTTCGTCCAAAATCTTCGGGCGAACAGTTTTTCACCATGGCTATAAATACCCCCTCTTCCCTTCCTCACTTCTTTTACTCCGCTCGACCTCTCTCCAAGCTCGAGCTTCTCAAACCCTAGCGCCGCCGCTACATCATCGTGGCCGGTGAGGAAGAGCTTCACTACCTTGACCTCGTCGCCACCGTACTCACGCTGGCCGCGGAAATCTTCACTCCGCCGCCGCCGTAGCCGTCTTCCTCCGCCAAGTTAGGGCGTGGAAGATCTGCACAGATGAGCTTGACTTCTCCACATCCCAGTTCGTCGTGTTCTTCGTTCAGGGTAATTAAAAGTTACTTTTACTGCCCACTTTGATTCAAATGTTTACTACAAAATCTTCAAAGGTTTTTTTCTTCAAATCCTCACACACTAAACACCTCACATGTCATCTGCTCTTGATTCGTTTCTCTAAGCATCACTTTTCTTCAAGATTCCTCAATTGTGTGGATCTTCGATCTATACAACTCTGGAACCTAAGACAAAGAACGCTTAGTGAAATTCTTCAAGACTAATCTGGTCAAATTCCTCAAACTTGTTCTTATTGAAAAACCTTCTAAGAACGCATATGACCTCTCCAAATTCCTCGCAACTATACTCTGTTCACAGGTACTCATGTCCGCTGCTGAATCACTAGGTTCTCATCAACTTAACTCATTTGCAGCGTTCCTTGAAGAAAAGTTGCATACTTCTTCAGAGAGTTCAATTGTTCAAATTCCTCATCTAAAGAAAATGGCTAATTAAAAGAGGCCACAGAAAGGAGGAAAGAGGCCTGAGGTCAATACTGCCTTTGAAATCCCTGAGGACATTGATGCTGGGTACTGCACACCCCCTGAGGAAGATAAAAATCAGCGCAAGGTGCACATTCAGAGGATAGAAAGGAGATGGGCAAAAGAGTGGAGGGAGTACATGTATGTGACTCCAAAATACATGGAGAAATTCGCTGTTACTCCTCCATGCTCAAGACCTCCATTGGCACCTGGCCAAGAGGCAGATCCCACTAGCATCAAGCGCGGTGAGGATTTTCCTGAAGAATGGGCCAAGCGCCAGGCCAAGTTGGCCAAACAGGCAAAAGATGCAGTGAGGAAATTCAACGAAGATTCCACTGCTGCTGTTGCTGAGGCCTCTGTAAGGCCGAAGAAATACATGGCAAAGAAGCCTGCGCACCAGCCAAGTGCCTCTTCTTCAATGCCCTCACAGCCAATTTCCTCAGCTAAGCCCTCACGGCCAATTCCTCAAGCCACTCCTTCTCCTCCAAAGTCCTCAGCTGCTCCGACAAAATCCTCAGCACTTGTGCATCTTGCCACATGCCAAAGGACTACAGGCATCTCCATTGCCTCAGGAGCTTCAGCTAGTTCCTCAGCTTCACCATATTCTTCAACAGGACCCTCTCTTCTGAAGACTAAGACCACTGCAGGACGAGGCTCTCGCCCAAGTCCTCAGAAGAAGCAGGTCGCCTTCCAAGTACCGTCTGAAGATGATGAAGCTGATGATGAAGAACTTGCTAAGATCATCAGAGACAGCCAAGTCAGGGCCGCTAGAGCCAAGGGCACAGAAGTGTCACTGCTTTTGGATCCAAAGCTGATCCTCGACTATATTGATCTCTGGCACAAGGACCCAAACACTCCTATGCCTGATTTCAAGTTGACACCTGGCCAAAGTCACATGCTGACCCATTTCATTAGTGAAGCAAAATGGAAATATGAGAAGGCCAGGCAACTCAAGAAAGCACAGTACAGGAAGGAGAAGTTTCTTAAGAACAACGTTGTCTCTATGACAACTGATGAACTCGTAAAGCTCCAGTCTGAAATCAAAGTCCTCAGCGATGATTTCAACGCTTACTATGCTGATTGGAAAGGAGCCAAGGTCAGGTTCGTCAATCTGACGAAGACACTCACTTCAAGTGCCGCTGCCCTATGCATATTGAAGTCACTTCGGCTGAAGCATCTGCTCAGCAAACTGAAGAACATGCCAGCACCGCTGATGACAATCAGGTATTGAAGATAATGTGAGTTCCAGGGCTGATGACTGCATTCCAGCCGCTGATGAAATTCCCAGGGCACCCACTTGTGGTGCGCCTAAAGAAAATGAAGAGGTCAGGGCAACTGCATCAGTTGTGCCTGAAGAAACTGCACCAAATTCCTCTACTCCACCTGCGCCTACTCCAACTCCAATCCTTCCATCTGCATCAGATGTGAAGAAGACCAAAGCTGCAGAGCATGCAGCAGTGAAGAAAAGGAAAGCATCAGCTTCTTCATATTCTTCTTCTCCGAAGAAAATGAAGCCTATGACCAGCTCTTTTGCAAACCCGATTGATGTTGTTCCAATCTCAACCATGCCATCAAAGGACCTTGTTCCTTTTGATGAAGAATATGTGATCCCTAGCGGATCTGATGAAGAAACTCCTTCTGCTGCTATGTCAGAGCAGATGGATGAAGAAATTGAAGTGGATGAAATCCCTTCAACCCCAGTTGTTTCCTCGCCTGTGCCTCAGTTTACTGCTGAAGAGGCCGGCGTTGAAGAAATTGAAGATGAAGATGTGGACATTGGCTGTACCACACCTGTGATGAATGATGACTTTTGGGAAAGTCAGCACCCCAATTCTCCACTCTTCACTCCACTACAGCAAATTCCTCAGTCCCCAGTCACTACAGTTCAAATGGGATCTGATGAAGCTCATGAAGAAATTCCAGCCGCTAGTACTGAAGAAACTGAAAATGAAGAATTCAAGAACCAGGCTGCCACTGAAGAGGAACCAAAAATTCCTCGGCCTGAAGAACCTGAGATTGCGATTCCTGAGGTTGTGATGCAACTCACTGACACTCCTCTGCCCAAACCAAAGGATCCATTCTCCAGGAAGCAAAAATTCAAGACTGATGCCTTCCTTGGCGAGCATGTATTCTTCACTGATTACAACCCTTATGACTCTGCTCGCATAAGGAAGAGGCGTTTCTGGACTGCCAGCCAGGCAAATTTCTATTCCTCGGTGTTGTTCGACAAAGACAAAGTCTTCGATCATGAACACATTCCTCACGTGGACATGGAATCTCTGCCGTGCTTCGAGCCAGTCCTCAGTGTTCTTCACGACGCTGGACTGTTAAATTTCTGCACTGACATTTGTGATTGGAATGAAGAACTTATTCTTCAATTCTATGCAACGCTGCACATCACCGGAAATTCTGAAGATGTGAATTCATGGGTGCTGGACTGGATGTCTGAAAACACTCACTACAAGGCACCAGCTACTAAATTGCTTCATGCCTTACCTCTCAGTCCGCCCCTTGAAGGTGCTTGTTGCATATACAATGAACCTGAGCTAACCGATCACTACATGCAAGTGCTGATGAAGCCTTTGAAGCCAGGTCAGACCTCAAGAACAAAACTCCTTGTGAAGGAATTGTTGTATGTGCCTCGGACTGTCTATCGCATTCTGACGAAGACATTGAGTCCAATCAAGGGCTACGACTCAAATGAAGAAGAAGTCGTTGGCATCATGAAGAATCTGCTTTTCAATATCATTCATGGTGTTCCCGTCAACTTCCATGATTTCTTCATGAGGACTCTGGCCAATGTGGCAATGTCACCATTTGAGTTGAAGCCTTATGCTCTGTGGATTATGAGATTCATCAGAACAAGGTCTTCACTCAACTACAAAGCTGATACACTAAACCATTGCAGCTACTTGCCCCCAATTGAAGTCCTCAAACGGACATTTTCCTCAGCTGATGAAAAGGGCAAGGCTACTGCTGTAATTGATGAAGGCATTCGTCCATTGGATGGACAATTTCGCAAGGCTGCATCCTACTCCACCAATGATGACTCTGCCACCCATGACTCTGCCGCCAACGCACCCAAGAAAAATCCTCAAGGCACAACACCCAGGGTGATGACTGACCGTGAGCTTCTCCTCAGTCTTCACTAGAAGGTTGATCGCAATCATAAATGGGTCAAGTGTTAGTTTGGTTCAATTTTTCACAACATGACTGCTACCCACAATGCAGTGAAGAAAAAACACTACTACCTTCATGAAATCCTCAACCGCACCTGGGCTGTTCTGTCTCAAGTCTATAGTGAAGAATATCTGAAGACAATGGGTCTCAAGGACGATCTTGACTGGGCTGCACCTCCTCCGAAGAAGTACAAGAAGGTCAAGGTTCCTTCCTTGGTGGCCAGCTCCTATTCTTCATCACGTGACACTGATGAACATGAAGATTTGGACGACACTGCGGCAGGCCCTACTTCAACAACCGACCCCAACAACGCTGACGCTCCTTCATCACCTTGATATTCTTCAGGGGCATTAGTCCTAATTTTCGACCCTTTTGGTCATTTGATGACAAAGGGGGAGTAATTTGAGTTAGTCTTCAAGCGGGTCTATCTTAAATGGGCGTTTTTTAAGTTGCAACTCTCGTTCTTTTGAAGACTTTGCTGGATCGAGTTGTAAACTTAAACTCTATGGTGACCTGATACTTTTGCTGTTTCTTCTGCATTCCTCGTTAATGTTATTGCACGCATGCTGCATTACATCAGTCACCATATTTCATCATGCATTTCAAATTCTTCATATATTATGTCAAATGCGTGTATGAATTACAAGATATAGGGGGAGATCTCCATGATTCAACTCTTCAAGTGTGCATTGCTTCAAAAGCAAATTCCTCACTATGCACATCTTCAGGGGGAGTTCTTCTATATCTTGCAATCAAATTCCTCAATATCAGTATTTACACTTCATATGTTTATCCCAACTAGTAGGCTACCCAGCAGGAATTTTCCCATATATTAGTACACTTGTAGAGGCCCAACCCCAGGCTTCAGCCCACCGAGCTCTCCAGTTTGGACGATCGCTCCAAAGAATCACCAGCAGCCATGATGCAAGATTGCTCTGATCCTCACGCTTCGTCTTGGTAGATCGACGGAAAAGTCTCACGCTACGCCGCCAACTCTCTCAACTGCTCGACTCTAGCAGGCGCTCGCCCACGCGGTCGGCGCTCGGAACCACGGATCTATCGCGCCGTTTGAATAAAGCACTCTACATGCCTGATCTCCTATGATCCACACCCGATTGAAAAGGTAATGCTAAATACCTAGGTTTGTCGTATCATCTAATATTTCCCCCTAGTTCCTTTTTATCAGCTGAAATCAATGAATTGGTGATGTCAAATTGTATTGCTTTAGTCAATTTTATTCCATCGTTCTTTGTTAACAGGGGGAGAAATAGAAATCCAAGATGAAGAGACGATGAATTTTAAATAGAAATCAATGAATTTTATTCCCTCGTTCTTTATTCAATTAGTTTTTCGTGATCATGGTATAACATTTTCTTGCTTCCCAGAATTTCATATGAACAATGACTTGTCTATGTCTAGTTCTTGATTTTAAATACTCAACTTTATGTTTACAGCTCCAGGTCCTATTATTGCTTGTGAAGAAACGATGGCCTAAAGTGAGACAAGCATTCATTAATTTGGTACAACTGTTTGTAATGATGCACTTTCTTATATTGATGAGATATTTATAAAATTTACTCTTATGGTAATAAGAAATTCATATTCTATTCTTAATCTGAATGTGTGGTGTACTTCTAACATGCATTGGTAAGTAGAGTATTTGGCATTTTATTTCCTTTAGGTTGTGATATTTGGCGTTATTTATAGTGGTTTAGCTTTAGCCCTAGGCTTCGAGAAATCCTGGCTCTGCCTCTGTGGTAAATGATCCAGGAAAAATGCCAAATTTGAACACGGTGATTTGCAGGGTGTATGTTCGTCGTAGAAAAAAACTCCAGGGCAAAGAACAAAGAAAATTTGGATTCCCCTTCAATCTTGGGGATTTCCCTTTCGAAAGCATGGAACTTCCTCGGTGATGGTTCGATTTATGAAGGGCATGCATGACAACATAAGCCAAACCTTCTCAAATTTTTACCAAGGCATGGTGAGGTCATACCATGGCACCATGCCAGGCGTCATGTTTTTTAAACATTTATTTCATTTTTTCTATAGTTGAAAACCCAAGAAACAGACATTTGTGATTGACTATCGCCGCACATTTCATCGAAATATCTGTCCATTCCTTGTAAAAGGCATGAGAATTTACAAAATGGCACGAGCATGGTTTTCTAGGCCGTTCTTGTAGACCCTTTCAGGCATCGATTGTTTGAACTTGAATTTTACGCATTAATGGCTAGGAAATGCACATAATCCCCTGAATATGGCAAATGAACCCGGAAAAGTGCCAAATTTGAACACGGTGATTTGCAGGTTGTATGTTCATCGTAGAAAAAAAAACTCATGGACAAAGGACAAAGGAAATTTGGACCCCCTTCAATCTTGGTGATTTCCCCCTTGAAACCATGAAACTTCCTCGGTGATGGTTCGATTTATGAAAGGCGCGCATCATGACATAAGGAAAACATTCTCCAATTTTTACCAGGGCATGGGGAGGCCATACCATGGCACCACGCCAGGCGTCATGTTTTCCAACCATGTGTTTCAACTTTTGTATAGTTGTTAACCAATTAAACAACGCGTTTATGGTTGACTATTGCCACACATTTCCTTGAAATATCTGCCCATTCCTTGTAAAAGGCATGAGAATGTGCTAAATAACACGAGCATGGTTTTCCAGACCATTCTTGTGCACCTTTTCATGCACCGATTGTTCGAATTTGAATTATGTCCATTAATGCTTAGAAAATGCACATAATCCCCTAAATATGGTAAATGAGCCCGGGAAAATGTCAAATTTGAACACGTTGCATTTGAGGTGGTATGTTGATCGTTGGAAAAAACTGAATGATAGACTAGGCAGGAAATTAGGATTCCCGTTCAATCTTGGGGAGTTTCCCTCTCGAAAGCATGGAACTTCCTGGGTGATGGTTCGATTTATGAAGGGCGTGCATGACGACAGAGGCCAAACCTTCTCAAATTTTTACCAGGGCATGGTGAGGTCATACCATGGCACCATGCCAGGCGTCATGTTTTTAAGCATTTATTTCATATTTTCTATAGTTGAAAACCCAACAAACAAATATTTGTGGTTGACTATTGCCACACATTTCATCGAAATATCTATCCATTCCTTGTAAAAGGCATGAGAATTTACTAAATGACACGAGCATGGTTTTCTAGGCTGTTCTTGTGGACCCTTTCGTGCATCGATTGTTTGAACTTGAATTATGCGCATTAATGCCTAGGAAATGCACATGATGCCCTAAATATGGCAAACGAACTCGGAAAAGTGCCAAAATTGAACACGGTGATTTGCAGGTTGTATGCTCATCATAGAAAAAACTCGTGGACAAAGGACAAAGGAAATTTGGATCCCCCTTCAATCTTGGTGATTTCCCCCTCGAAACCATGAAACTTCCTCGGATGATGGTTCGTTTTATGAAAGGCACGCATCACGACATAAGGACAACATTCTCCAATTTTTACCAGGGCATGGTGATGCCATACCATGGCACCACACTAGGCGTCATGTTTTCCAACCATGTGTTTTATTGTTTGTATAGCACGAGCATGTGTAAGTGCATCTAGTGCCCCTTAGTGATTTTGGTGTATTGAAGACTTATAGGTTAAGGGACTAATGCGTTTGAAGGGCGTGCATGACAACATATGCCAAACCTTCTCAAATTTTTACCAAGGCATGGTGAGGTCATACCATGGCACCATGCCAGGCGTCATGTTTTTTAAGCATTTATTTCATTTTTTCTATAGTTGAAAACCCAAGAAACAGACATTTGTGGTTGACTATTGCCGCACATTTCATTGAAATATCTATCCATTCCTTGTAAAAGGCATGAGAATTTACTAAATGGCACAAGCATGGTTTTCTAGGCCGTTCTTGTAGACCCTTTCAAGCATCGATTGTTTGAACTTGAATTATGCACATTAATGCCTAGGAAATGCACATAATCACCTAAATATGGCAAATGAACCCGGAAAAGTGCCAAATTTGAACACGGTGATTTTCAGGTTGGATGTTCATCGTAGAAAAAAACTCATGGACAAAGGACAAAGGAAATTTGGACCCCCTTCAATCTTGGTGATTTCCCCCTTGAAACCATGAAACTTCCTCGGTGATGGTTCGATTTATGAAAGGCGCGCATCACGACATAAGGAAAACATTCTCCAATTTTTACCAGGGCATGGGGAGGTCATACCATGGCACCACGCCACGCGTCATGTTTTCCAACCATGTGTTTCAACTTTTGTATAGTTGTTAACCAAGTAAACAACGCGTTTATGGTTGACTATTGCCACACATTTCCTTGAAATATCTGCCCATTCCTTGTAAAAGGCATGAGAATGTGCTAAATAACACGAGCATGGTTTTCCAGACCGTTCTTGTGCACCTTTTCATGCACCGATTGTTCAAATTTGAATTATGTCCATTAATGCTTAGAAAATGCACATAATCCCCTAAATATGGTAAATGAGCCCGGGAAAAATGTCAAATTTGAACACGTTGCATTTGAGGTGGTATGTTGATCGTTGGAAAAAAACTGAATGACAGACTAGGACGGAAATTAGGATTCCCCTTCAATCTTTGGGATTTTCCCTCTTGAAAGCATGGACCTTCCTGGGTGATGGTTCGATTTATGAAGGGCGTGCATGACGACATAAGCCAAACCTTCTCAAATTTTTACCAGGGCATGGTGAGGTCATACCATGGCACCATGCCAGGCGTCATGTTTTTGAAGCATTTATTTCGTATTTTCTATAGTTGAAAACCCAACAAACAAATATTTGTGGTTCACTATTGCCACACATTTCATCGAAATATCTATCCATTCCTTGTGAAAGGCATGGGAATTTACTAAATGACACAAGCATGGTTTTCTAGGCTGTTCTTGTGGACCCTTTCGTGCATCGATTGTTTGAACTTGAATTATGTGCATTAATGCCTAGGAAATGCACATGATGCCCTAAATATGGCAAACGAACCCGGAAAAGTGCCAAATTTGAACACGGTGATTTGCAGGTTGTATGCTCATCATAGAAAAAAAAATCATGGACAAAGGACAAAGGAAATTTGGATCCCCCTTCAATCTTGGTGATTTCCCCCTCGAAACCATGAAACTTCCTCGGATGATGGTTCGTTTTATGAAAGGCGCGCATCACGACATAAGGACAACATTCTCCAATTTTTACCAGGGCATGGTGATGCCATACCATGGCACCACACTAGGCGTCATGTTTTCCAACCATGTGTTTTATTTTTTCTATAGCACGAGCATGTGTAAGTGCATCTAGTGCCCCTTAGTGATTTTGGTGTATTGAAGACTTATAGGTTAAGGGACTAATGGGTTTGTGAGTGTACACAGATCTATAAGTCTATGAGGAGTTTGATAATTACAGAGAAAGTCGACCCCAAAAATGAAGTTCTTCGACTGAAGACTTCCGATTTCTGAAGACTTTGAAGGTGAAGAAATTGGTGTGACCTTGAAGACTTGGAATTCATTTGAGGAATATGAAGCGTGAAGACTTTTGTTTTCGTAGTTTCATTTTCTCTTTCTTAAGTCGTAGGAAACACCGTACTGTTAAAGGGGGTTGAGGAAATACAAAGGAAAAATTTCCATGTGATGCTCAACTCAAAATCCTACACCTACCAATCCCTTCGAGTGAAGCCATTGGAAATCTCATACAGTTCAGTCATATTCTTCAGTGACAGAGATGTAGTTCTTCTGGTCTCTGAGGAATTTGTTCTGACTGAGGAGTTAGGAATTCGCCAGTGCGGATTGCCTACACAGTGAGGAACATGATAGCCCTGAGAAATTTGAACCTCAAATTTCCGACCGTTGCTGTGCTATGCGCCAGCTGTCCCAAAATATCTACCCACCTAATGGTCATATCATTGGAGGGCATTTATGTCATATCATGCAGGCTGCTCCCTAGGCTATAAATAGCCGCCCCCTACAACCACTAGCTGGTCGGCTGCTCTGAGAGAAACTGACACTTGTCATTTGAGAGCATCCCATCCTCCGAGGACTTTGAGCGAAAATCATCAAGTGAGGAAAAACCCCAAACCCAAACACCTACAAACCCAAAGTGATGTAGCATCACTGAAGAGATTGATCCTACGTGGATCCGACGCTTGTTACCTTTGAAGACTGTGCTTCTTCCAGACGGTTAGGCGTCATGGTCTAGAGCATCCAAGAGGAAATTGTGGATCCCCGAGTGACCGAGTTTGTGAAGGTTCGGAAGTCACCTGAAGACTTACCACGAGTGATTGGATGAGGTCCGTGTGACCTTAGTTCAAGGAGAATACGGTGAGGACTGTGTGTCCGGGACTGGGTGTCCTTAGGTTTAAATACCTAGCCGCTCCAACCAGACGTACAACTGAGACAGCAGTTGGAATTGGTCTACCAAATCATTGTCTTCACCAAGCCAACTGGTTCTATTTCCTCAACTCTTTCATTTCCTCATTCTTGTGTTGTGCAATTGTTCATATCTGTGTTTCAAGACTTTGACTGAAGACTTTCTCAATTTCCTCAGTTCAATTTCCCCAGTCTGTTTGTCTTCATCCTGTGTTATCCTGTGTTTACGCTTTCTGTACTCTGTGCTTGTTTTCATTTCATCATGATGACTATGCTTGTGTTCTGCTATGCATACTTTTGAGTACTTATTCCGCTGCAAGTAGTTCTTCGCTAAGGAATTTCCTCACCCACAAAATCCTCAGTGAAGAATTTATAAAAATCGCCTATTCACCCCCCTCTAGTCGATATAACGCACTTTCAATTGGTATCAGAGCCAGGTTACTCCCGTGTTTTGTGTGATTTTGGTTTAACCACGTGGAGTTTTAGTTATGTCGACCGTAGGTATGATCAAGGTCTCTGCTGGGTGTCCTACCTTTGATGGGACGGACTACCCCTACTAGAAGAATAAGATGCGAATGCATCTTGAGGCAATTGATAACGATCTCTGGTATGTTGTGGAAAAAGGTGTTCCCTCTGTCTCACCCTCACTAAACGCTGCCGATGTGAAGAGATTCAAGCAACTCGATTCTCAAGTGAAGAATATTATATGTGGCCATCTAAGCACAGGACAGTATGGAAGAGTGAGTGCTTTGGAAACTGCTAAGCTTATCTGGGATAGGCTGTCCAAAGTAAATGAAGGAGTCTCAACACAGCGTGACTCTCGAGTTGATGTTCTTCGCAATCTCTTCAACCGCTTCAAAAGACTCGACAATGAGAATGTTCAACAAACCTTCGATCGCCTCACTGACATCTTAAATGAGCTTCGAGCACTTGGTGCCACTGACATCACCGACCACAAGGTGGTGAAGAAACTTCTGAGATCGCTTGATTCCTCATTTGATACTCTGGCCTTGATGATACAAGAGCGTGCTGATTACAAGTCACTTGATCCCGCTGATATCCTCGAAAGGCTAAACACTCATGAGTTCCAGCTTGCTGAAAAGAGAGATCTCTATTGTTCGAGCTATGGCAGATCATGTGCACTGAAGGCCAAGGCAGTTTCTGAGTCTGAAGATGAAGACTCTGAAAGCAGTCTTGGTGATCCTGAAGAACTGAGCCATGATCTAGCACTGCTTGTGAAGAAATTCCAGAAGCTCTCAAGACGTGGTTGCTTTGGAAGACCCTCAAGGAGCAATGATTCCTCATCCAGTGACTACAAGAAGAGGCTTTGTCACAAATGCAAGAAACCAGGACACTACATTCAAGATTGTCCTCAGTGGGAAAAGGAATCAAAGAAGAAGAAATACAAGGATTACAGTTCTGATGATACGAAGAAAAAGAAGAAATCCTCAAAATCTTCATCATCAAAATCCTCAAAGTCTTCATCTCACAAGAAGAGTAGCTCCAAGAAGGCTCGGGCATTCATTGGCAAGGAAATGGACTCTGAGGCTGAATCTGAAGAAAATGAGGCATTTGAAGATTCCGAATCTGGTGTGGCGAGCCTAGCCCTCGCTACTACATTCGTCAGCAAGTCTATCTTCAACTCTGAAGAAAATGACCTCACCAACAAGGCTGATGAAGGCAATGATGAGTACGCTCCCACCTATTGCTTCATGGCAAAGGGTGCCAAGGTACTCAAATATGCCTCATGTGAATCAAGTGAAAATTAATCTGATGAAAACCTTAAGCCTAGCTATTCTAAACATGCTAAGATTGCTATGAAACAACAAAGGGCCCTTGAAAAGGTTCAAAACATGCTAGACAAGAGTGATGATATGTTGGGTGAAGAAATGGATCGCACTAAAACCTTGACTGAAAATCTTCAGAGACTTCAGACTAGGTATGACAACCTTCAAGGTCATCATAACACTCTTTTGTCTGATCATGAGAAGCTTTCTTATGAATTTCTTCAAAGAAAGCAAGATCTAGAGACGCTAAAAGTGAGTTATGAAGATCTTCAGAAGGAGCGCGATTCATTACTTGCTCAAGAAATCAGCGCTGCTCAGGAAGAATTTGTTCCTCCATGTTTGAAATGCATTGAACGTGAATCTGCTAATTCTTCACCTGAATGCTCAAATGCTCCTAATGCTACAAATTCCTCAATTGTCTCTGCAATCATTAAGTCCTCATCTGAGGACATTGCTAGTATCACTAACGATGCAGGGCTGAAGGAATTGTACATGACAGGCATGTACAAAAGTCTCAAAGGGCATCAGACTCTTTGTGATGTGCTAAAAAAGCGGATCCTCAACAGAAACCATAGGAAAGAGGGTATTTCCTTTGAGAGAAAACTCAATGCTGATGGTACATATTGGAAGCCTGAGCAGTACCCCAAAACCTCATGGGTTGCTGCAAAGGGACCTTCAGTTGATCCATCTAACTTATCTGGCTTTACATGTGAATCTCCTCATTCTTCTGATGAGTCATTTGACTCCAACTATAAACTGTTCAAAAATCAGAATGGTGAAGTATTTGCTAGATATGTTGGCACTAACTGCAGGAACGGTTATCCTATGAAGAAAATCTGGATTCCCAAAAGATGCCTTGAAAGTCTTCAAGTGAATGTCCTCATGACACCACCTATGAGGAATAGGAACCCCAGATCAAATTCTTCATATGGATCCAAGTCCTCATACGGACCAAATTCCTCACCTGGATCAAATTCCTCAAGTGGATCAAAGTCCTCATATGAACATCATTGTGCTAACAACTCTGTTTCGCAGGGAGGAGCCAAGGGCTATGAATATGAGCATTATTCTTCTAATCATTATGTTCATAAGTCCTCGAAGAATTTCTCTGCTTATTCATATTCTTACCCTAACTTCTCTTATGTGAAACGAAACGGATTGGCTTCTATGCCACCTTTCTCATATGGAGCTCGCAGAGTGATGAACCCTTTGCCACCCGTTCAAATGTGGGTGGTGAAGAAAAAGAACTAATCTCTTCTGCAGGGTCAGGTCTCCAGACGTACTTGAACGTCTGAAGAATTTGCTGGAGACCTGAAGTTTGCCTGAAAGGACGCAGGCTAATCATGAAGAAATGAACTTTCATTTCTCACGTCCTCATACTGCTTTATCTGTTCTATTGCTTGATGAAATTGATCTGATGAATTGATGTCATACTCTTCACTGATGAAGTATATGAAGTTCGTAAGCTGCACTAATTCATCTGCAGGATGACCAACCCAAAGTCACTGAGTGGGTCCTCGATAGTGGATGTACAAATCACATGAGTGGTGACAAGAATCTATTGATTGATGCTCCCTTATCACCATCGCATCTGAAGCATATCATCTTTGCTGACAAAGGCAAAAGTCAGGTATTGGGTCTAGGTAAGGTTGCGATCACAAAGGATCGACACATGGACAAAGTCATGCTTGTCGAGTCCTTAGGATACAACCTCATGTCTGTCTCAATGGTTTGTGATCTTGATATGGTAGTTGTCTTTGGCAAGTATCGTAGTGTTGTGGTTATGGAAGCTAACAATTTCCAACGTCTTCGAAGGCTTTAGGAGAGGAGACTTGTATATAGTTGATTTCTCTACAGGACCGCAACCAGCCGTGTGCCTACTTGCAAAAGCTTCAGAAGGATGGCTATGGCATCGACGACTTGGTCATGCAGGCATGAGGAATTTGCACACGCTTGCGAAGAATAAGCATGTCATTGGCATTGAGAATGTCAAATTCCTCAAGGATCACCTATGTGGAGCTTGTGAAGCTGGAAAGATGACCAAGGCTAAGCATCCAGCGAAGACTATCATGACCACTACTCGACCATTTGAATTGCTTCACATGGACCTCTTTGGTCCTAACCATTACTCAGCTATCACAAATGACGCATCTCTCTATGGGCTTGTTATTGTTGATGATTACTCTCGTTACACATGGGTACACATTGTTACTTACAAACATGAAGTGCAGGAAGTCTTCAAACGATTTTCCTCGAGGGCTTCAACCAACTTTGGTGTGAAGATCAAGCACATCAGAAGTGACAATGGAACTGAGTTCAAGAATTCTGGTCTTGATGACTATCTTGATGAACTTGGTATTACTCATGAGTTATCTGCTCCTTACACTCCTCAGCAAAATGGCGTCGTGGAGCGCAAGAACAGAACTCTTGTTGAGATGGCTCGCACTATGCTTGATGAGTACAAGACGCCTCGTCACTTCTGGATTGAGGCAATTTATACTACGTGCCACATCATCAACAGGGTATATCTTCACAAATTCTTCAAGAAGACTGCCTATGAACTCCTCATTGACAAGAAACCCAATGTGAGTTATTTCAAAGTCTTCGGTGCTAAATGTTGGATTAGAGATCCTCATCACAATGCTAAATTTGCACCGAAAGCACATGAGGGTTTTATGCTTGGTTACGGAAAGGACTCGCACACCTACAGAGTCTTCAACACCGTTCTTCACAAGGTTGTTGAAACTGTAGATGTGCGGTTCGATGAAACTAATGGCTCGCAAAGAGAGCACCTACCCTCTGTGATAGATGAACCAGCACCTAAGGAAACTATCAAGTTCAAGGCTACTGAGGATGTCATTCCTACCGAAGAATCTGCTGAAGAATTCATTCCAGAACATGGAGAACATCGAGCTAATGGACCTGAAGAAATTGCCGAAGAAAATGGTGCTGAAGAAAATGCTGATCAAATTCCTCGACGACAACCTACTCATCCTCGCGTTGCAAAAGAAGTGCAAGTTGAGAAGATCATCGATGACATTGAAGCACCAGGTCCTCTCACACGCTCAAAAGCTTAACATTTATCTAACTTTTGTGGGCACTATGCTTTTGTCTCTATCTCAGAGCCCACTAAGGTAGATGAAGCATTTCTGAAGCCTGAGTGGATTCAGGCCATGCAAGAAGAATTACATCAGTTCGAGCTCAACAACGTTTGGGAACTGGTCAATCGTCCAGATCCTCGCAAACACAATATCATTGGCACAAAGTGGATCTACCGCAACAAGCAAGATGAAAATGGCCTTGTGGTGAGGAATAAGGCGCGGCTAGTAGCTCAAGGCTACACACAGGTTGAAGGAATTGATTTCGATGAAACTTTTGCACCTGTTGCTAGACTTGAAGCTATTCGCATATTACTTGCTTATGCTAACCATCATGATATCACTTTATATTAAATGGATGTGAAAAGTGCATTCCTCAATGGTAAGCTTGAGGAAGAAGTATATGTTGCTCAACCCCCAGGTTTTGAAGATCCTAAGCATCCTGACAAAGTCTTCAGACTAAATAAGGCCCTCTATGGCCTCAAGCAGGCCCCTCGGGCGTGGTATGATACTTTGAAGGAATTCCTCATGGAGAAAGGCTTCAAACCCGGTTCACTCGACCCTACTCTTTTCACTAAATCATATGATGATGAATTGTTTGTATGCCAAATATATGTTGATGACATCATCTTTGGCTGTACTGACCAACGTTATAGTGATGAATTTGCCTATATGATGAGTGAAGAATATCAAATGTCTATGATGGGAGAGTTGAAATTCTTCTTAGGTCTTCAAATTCGTCAACAGCGCAATGGCATATTCATATCTCAGGAGAAAGACCTCAAGGATGTACTGAGGAAATTCGGCATGCAAGATTGCAAAGGCGTCAAAATTCCTATGCCCACAAATGGCCATCTGTGCACTTATGAAAATGGTATTGACTTCGATCAAAAGGTATACCGCTCCATGATTGGTTCTTTATTGTACTTATGTGCATCTAGGCTAGATATTATGCTTAGTGTTTGCATGTGTGCCCGATTTCAAGCTACACCGAAGGAATCACACCATTAAGGCTGTGAAGCATATTCTTCGATATCTAGCTCACACACCAACACTAGGATTATGGTACCCCAAGGGCTCGACTTTTGATCTCGTTGGATATTATGACTCTGACTATGCTGGTGATCATGTGGATCGCAAATCAACATCTGGTACATGTCATTTCCTCGGACGATCTTTGGTCTGCTGGTCCTCGAAGAAACAGAACTGCGTATCACTGTCTACTGCTGAAGCGGAGTACATTGCTGCTGGTTCTTGCTGTGCTCAATTGCTGTGGATGAAGCAAACTCTCAAGGACTACAGCGTCAACGTGAAGAATGTGCCTCTCTTCTGTGACAATGAGAGTGCCATCAAGATTGCTCACAACCCAGTTCAGCACTCAAAGACAAAGCACATTCAGATTCGTCATCATTTTCTTCGCGATCATTTGTTGAAGGGCGACATTTCTATTGAGCATGTGAAGACTGAAGAACAGCTAGCCGATATCTTCACAAAGCCCTTGGATGAGAAGAGATTTAGCAAGTTGCGGTCTGAGCTAAATATCTTAGAATCTTCGAATGTTCTTTGAAAAGGACACTCATCCTAACACTTATGCAAAATTGATGACTTAGATGTGCAACCCATGAAGAAACGTTTTTCTTCAATCAATGAAGAATAACACTCTAAGTGTGAAAAAATTAATGAACAATTTGATTCTCAGAACCCTACGACAATTGTACGCGGTGTCTGAAATCATCACTATTATACGGTGGGTCACGCCACCACAAAAGTTGAAAATCTTCAATTTGAGTTTTTCCTCAGTTTTGAAATTCCTCAGTTGTTCATATTCTTCAACATTGCAAAATCTTCACTGTTTCCGTCGTTTCTCTTCATTGGCTATATATATATACATATATATATATATATATGAGTTTATGTCCTCTACAGCATTCACTTATGGCTAATTCTTCAAGTTGGTTTTTCTGCTAAGTGAATGTGATCGGACCCTTCCCCCTCTATGCTATACTCAACCCAATCTATTCACAAATTCTTCATGTGTGTTCTATTTGAAACTCATTCAAAATCTTCACTGCGTCCTTGTCAGCTGAAGAATTTGCGAATGGAACTTTTAACTTATCTTATGCAAATTTTCGGCTTTGCCGCTCAAACCGTTCCGCTTCCCACGATATACTTATCTATTCACCCACGATCTAACACGATCTCCACTTCTCAGTACGTGGGTGACACATGTCATGCGAATGAGAAGGGTCAGGGGCACGTTCGTCCAAAATCTTTGGGCGAACAGTTTTTCACCGTGGCTATAAATAGCCCCTCTTCCCTTCCTCACATCTTTTACTCCGCTCGACCTCTCTCCAAGCTCGAGCTTCTCAAACCCTAGCGCCGCCGCTACATCATCGTGGCCGGTGAGGAAGAGCTTCACTACCTCGACCTCGTCGCCGCCGTACTCACGCCGGCCGCGGAAATCTTCACTCCGTCGCCGCCGTAGCCGTCTTCCTCCGCCAAGTTAGGGCTAGGAAGATCTGCACAGATGAGCTTCACTTCTCCACATCCCAGTTCGTCATGTTCTTCGTTCAGGGTAATTAAAAGTTACTTTTACTGCCCACTTTGATTCAAATGTTTACTACAAAATCTTCAAAGGTGTTTTTCTTCAAATCCTCACACACTAAACACCTCACATGTCATCTGCTCTTGATTCGTTTCTCTAAGCATCACTTTTCTTCAAGATTCCTCAATTGTGTGGATCTTCGATCTATACAACTCTGGAACCTAAGACAAAGAACGCTTAGTGAAATTCTTCAAGACTCATCTGGTCAAATTCCTCAAACTTGTTCTTATTGAAAAACCTTCTGAGAACGCATATGACCTCTCCAAATTCCTCGCAACTATACTCTGTTCACAGGTACTCATGTCCGCTGCTGAATCACTAGGTTCTCATCAACTTAACTCATTTGCAGCGTTCCTTGAAGAAAAGTTGCATACTTCTTCAGAGAGTTCAATTGTTCAAATTCCTCATCTAAAGAAAATGGCTAATGAAAAGAGGCCACAGAAAGGAGGAAAGAGGCCTGAGGTCAATACTGCCTTTGAAATCCCTGAGGACATTGATGTTGGGTACTGCACACCCCTTGAGGAAGATAAAAATCAGCGCAAGGTGCGCATTCAGAGGATAGAAAGGAGATGGGCAAAAGAGTGGAGGGAGTACAGGTATGTGACTCCAAAATACATGAAGAAATTCGCTGTTACTCCTCCATGCTCAAGACCTCCATTGGCACCTGGCCAAGAGGCAGATCCCACTAGCATCAAGCGCGGTGAGGATTTTCCTGAAGAATGGGCCAAGCGCCAGGCCAAGTTGGCCAAACAGGCAAAAGATGCAGTGAGGAAATTCAATGAAGATTCCACTGCTGCTATTGCTGAGGCCTCTGTAAGGCCGAAGAAATACATGGCAAAGAAGCCTGCGCACAAGCCAAGTGCCTCTTCTTCAATGCCCTCACAGCCAATTTCCTCAGCTAAGCCCTCACGGCCAATTCCTCAAGCCACTCCTGCTCCTCCAAAGTCCTCAGCTGCTCCGACAAAATCCTCAGCACTTGTGCATCTTGCCACGTGCCAAAGGACTACAGGCATCTCCATTGCCTCAGGAGCTTCAGCTAGTTCCTCAGCTTCACCATATTCTTCAACAGGACCCTCTCTTCTGAAGACTAAGACCACTGCAGGACGAGGCTCTCGCCCAAGTCCTCAGAAGAAGCAGGTCGCCTTCCAAGTACCGTCTGAAGATGATGAAGCTGATGATGAAGAACTTGCTAAGATCATCAGAGACAGGCAAGTCAGGGCCGCTAGAGCCAAGGGCACATAAGTGTCACTGCTTTTGGATCCAAAGCTGATCCTCGACTATATTGATCTCTGGCACAAGGACCCAAACACTCCTATGCCTGATTTCAAGTTGACACATGGCCAAAGTCACATGCTGACCCATTTCATTAGTGAAGAAAAATGGAAATATGAGAAGGCCAGGCAACTCAAGAAAGCATAGTACAGGAAGGAGAAGTTTCTTAAGAACAACGTTGTCTCTATGACAACTGATGAACTCGTAAAGCTCCAGTCTGAAATCAAAGTCCTCAGCGATGATTTCAACGCTTACTATGCTGATTGGAAAGGAGCCAAGGTCAGGTTCGTCAATCTGACGAAGACACTCACTTCAAGTGCCGCTGCCCTATGCATATTGAAGTCACTCCGGCTGAAGCATCTGCTCAGCAAACTGAAGAACATGCCAGCACCGCTGATGACAATCAGGCTGCTGAAGATAATGTGAGTTCCAGGGCTGATGACTGCATTCCAGCCGCTGATGAAATTCCCAGGGCACCCACTTGTGGTGCGCCTAAAGAAAATGAAGAGGTCAGGGCAACTGCATCAGTTGTGCCTGAAGAAACTGCACCAAATTCCTCTACTCCACCTGCGCCTACTCCAACTCCAATCCTTCCATCTTCATCAGATGTGAAGAAGACCAAAGCTGCAGAGCGTGCAGCAGTGAAGAAAAGGAAAGCATCAGCTTCTTCATATTCTTCTTCTCCGAAGAAAATGAAGCCTATGACCAGCTCTTTTGCAAACCCGATTGATGTTGTTCAAATCTCAACCATGCCATCAAAGGACCTTGTTCCTTTTGATGAAGAATATGTGATCCCTAGCGGATCTGATGAAGAAACTCCTTCTGCTGCTACGTCAGAGCAGATGGATGAAGAAATTGAAGTGGATGAAATCCCTTCAACCCCAGTTGTTTCCTCGCCTGTGCCTCAGTTTACTGCTGAAGAGGCCGGCGTTGAAGAAATTGAAGATGAAGATGTGGACATTGGCTGTACCACACCTGTGATGAATGATGACTTTTGGGAAAGTCAGCACCCCAATTCTCCACTCTTCACTCCACTGCAGCAAATTCCTCAGTCCCCAGTCACTACAGTTCAAATGGGATCTGATGAAGCTCATGAAGAAATTCCAGCCGCTAGTACTGAAGAAACTGAAAATGAAGAATTCAAGAACCAGGCTGCCACTGAAGAGGAACCAGAAATTCCTCGGTCTGAAGAACCTGAGATTGCAATTCCTGAGGTTGTGATGCAACTCACTGACACTCCTCTGCCCAAACCAAAGGATCCATTCTCCAGGAAGCAAAAATTCAAGACTGATGCCTTCCTTGGCGAGTATGTATTCTTCACTGATTACAACCCTTATGACTCTGCTCGCATAAGGAAGAGGCGTTTCTGGACTGCCAGCCAGGCAAATTTCTATTCCTCAGTGTTGTTCGACAAAGACAAAGTCTTCGATCATGAGCACATTCCTCACGTGGACATGGAATCTCTGCCGTGCTTCGAGCCAGTCCTCAGTGTTCTTCACGACGCTAGACTATTAAATTTCTGCACTGACATCTGTGATTGGAATGAAGAACTTATTCTTCAATTCTATGCAACGCTGCACATCACCGGAAATTCTGAAGATGTGAATTCATGGGTGCTGGACTGGATGTCTGAAAACACTCACTACAAGGCACCAGCTACTAAATTGTTACATGCCTTACCTCTCAGTCCGCCCCTTGAAGGTGCTTGTTGCATATACAATGAACCTGAGCTAACCGATCACTACATGCAAGTGCTGATGAAGCCTTTGAAGCCAGGTCAGACCTCAAGAACAAAACTCCTTCTGAAGGAATTGTTGTATGTGCCTCGGACTGTCTATCGCATTCTGACGAAGACATTGAGTCCAATCAAGGGCCACGACTCAAATGAAGAAGAAGTCGTTGGCATCATGAAGAATCTGCTTTTCAATATCATTCATGGTGTTCCCGTCAACTTCCATGATTTCTTCATGAGGACTCTGGCCAATGTGGCAATGTCACCATTTGAGTTGAAGCCTTATGCTCCGTGGATTATGAGATTCATCAGAACAAGGTCTTCACTCAACTACAAAGCTGATACACTGAACCATTGCAGCTACTTGCCCCCAATTGAAGTCCTCAAACGGACATTTTCCTCAGCTGATGAAAAGGGCAAGGCTACTGCTGTAATTGATGAAGGCATTCGTCCATTGGATGGACAATTTCGCAAGGCTGCATCCTACTCCACCAATGATGACTCTGCCACCAATGACTCTGCCGCCAACGCACCCAAGAAAAATCCTCAAGGCACAACACCCAGGGTGATGACTGACCGTGAGCTTCTCCTCAGTCTTCACCAAAAGGTTGATCGCAATCATAAATGGGTCAAGCGTTAGTTTGGTTCAATTTTTCACAACATGACTGCTACCCACAATGCAGTGAAGAAAAAACACTACTACCTTCATGAAATCCTCAACCGCACCTGGGCTGTTCTGTCTCAAGTCTATAGTGAAGAATATCTGAAGACAATGGGTCTCAAGGACGATCTTGACTGGGCTGCACCTCCTCCGAAGAAGTACAAGAAGGTCAAGGTTCCTTCCTTGGTGGCCAGCTCCTATTCTTCATCACGTGACACTGATGAACATGAAGATTTGGACGACACTGCGGCAGGCCCTACTTCAACAACCGACCCCAACAACGCTGACGCTCCTTCATCACCTTGATATTCTTCAGGGGCATTAGTCCTAATTTTCGACCCTTTTGGTCATTTGATGACAAAGGGGGAGTAATTTGAGTTAGTCTTCAAGCGGGTCTATCTTAAATGGGCGTTTTTTAAGTTGCAACTCTCGTTCTTTTGAAGACTTTGCTGGATCGAGTTGTAAACTTAAACTCTATGGTGACCTGATACTTTTGCTGTTTCTTCTGCATTCCTCATTAATGTTATTGCACGCATGCTGCATTACATCAGTCACCATATTTCATCATGCATTTCAAATTCTTCATATATTATGTCAAATGCGTGTATGAATTACAAGATATAGGGGGAGATCTCCATGATTCAACTCTTCAAGTGTGCATTGCTTCAAAAGCAAATTCCTCACTATGCACATCTTCAGGGGGAGTTCTTCTATATCTTGCAATCAAATTCCTCAATATCAGTATTTACACTTCATATGTTTATCCCATCTAGTAGGCTACCCAGCAGGAATTTTCCCATATATTAGTACACTTGTAGAGGCCCAACCCCAGGCTTCAGCCCACCGAGCTCTCTAGTTTGGACGATCGCTCCAAAGAATCACCAGCAGCCATGATGCAAGATCGCTCTGATCCTCACGCTTCATCTCGGTAGATCGACCGAAAAGTCTCACGCTGCGCCGCCAACTCTCTCGACTGCTCGACTCTAGCAGGCGCTCGCCCAGGCGGCCGGCGCTCGGAACCACGGATCTATCGCGCCGTTTGAATAAAGCACTCTACATGCCTGATCTCCTATGATCCACACCCGATTGAAAAGGTAATGCTAAATACCTAGGTTTGTCGTATCATCTAATATTTCCCCCTAGTTCCTTTTTCTCAGCTGAAATCAATGAATTGGTGATGTCAAATTGTATTGCTTTAGTCAATTTTATTCCATCGTTCTTTGTTAACAGGGGGAAAAATAGAAATCCAAGATGAAGAGACGATGAATTTTAAATAGAAATCAATGAATTTTATTCCCTCGTTCTTTATTCAATCGGTTTTTCGTGATCATGGTATAACATTTTCTTGCTTCCCAAAATTTCATATGAACAATGACTTGTCTATGTCTAGTTCTTGATTTTAAATACTCAACTTTATGTTTACAGCTCCAGGTCCTATTATTGCTTGTGAAGAAATGATGGCCTAAAGTGAGACAAGCATTCATTAATTTGGTACAACTGTTTGTAATGATGCACTTTCTTATATTGATGAGATATTTATTAAATTTACTCTTATGGTAATAAGAAATTCATATTCTATTCTTAATCTGAATTTGTGGTGTACTTCTAACATGCATTGGTAAGTAGAGTATTTGGCATTTTATTTCCTTTAGGTTGTGATATTTGGCGTTATTTATAGTGGTTTAGCTTTAGCCCTAGGCTTCGAGAAATCCTGGCTCTGCCTCTGTGGTAAATGATCCGGGAAAAATGCCAAATTTGAACACGGTGATTTGCAGGGTGTATGTTCGTCGTAGAAAAAAACTCCAGGGCAAAGAACGAATAAAATTTGGATCCCCCTTCAATCTTGGGGATTTCCATTTCGAAAGCATGGAACTTCCTCGTTGATGGTTCGATTTATGAAGGGCATGCATGACAACATAAGCCAAACCTTCTCAAATTTTTACCAAGGCATGGTGAGGTCATACCATGGCACCATGCCAGGCGTCATGGTTTTTAAGCATTTATTTCATTTTTTCTATAGTTGAAAACCCAAGAAACAGACATTTGTGATTGACTATTGCCGCACATTTCATCGAAATATCTGTCCATTCCTTGTAAAAGGCATGAGAATTTACAAAATGGCACGAGCATGGTTTCCTAGGCCGTTCTTGTAGACCCTTTCAGGCATCGATTGTTTGAACTTGAATTATACGCATTAATGCCTAGGAAATGCACATAATCCCCTAAATATGGCAAATGAACCCGGAAAAGTGCCAAATTTGAACATGGTGATTTGCAGGTTGTATGTTCATCGTAGAAAAAAACTCATGGACAAAGGACAAAGGAAATTTGGACCCCCTTCAATCTTGGTGATTTCCCCCTTGAAACCATGAAACTTCCTCGGTGATGGTTCGATTTATGAAAGGCGTGCATCATGACATAAGGAAAACATTCTCCAATTTTTACCAGGGCATGGGGAGGCCATACCATGGCACCACGCCAGGCTTCATGTTTTCCAACCATGTGTTTCAACTTTTGTATAGTTGTTAACCAATTAAACAACGCGTTTATGGTTGACTATTGCCACACATTTCCTTGAAATATCTGCCCATTCCTTGTAAAAGGCATGAGAATGTGCTAAATAACACGAGCATGGTTTTCCAGACCGTTCTTGTGCACCTTTTCATGCACCGATTGTTCAAATTTGAATTATGTCCATTAATGCTTAGAAAATGCACATAATCCCCTAAATATGGTAAATGAGCCCGGGAAAATGTCAAATTTGAACACGTTGCATTTGAGGTGGTATGTTGATCGTTGGAAAAAACTGAATGACAGACTAGGAAGGAAATTAGGATTCCCCTTCAATCTTGGGGATTTTCCCTCTCGAAAGCATGGAACTTCCTGGGTGATGGTTCGATTTATGAAGGGCGTGCATGACGACAGAGGCCAAACCTTCTCAAATTTTTACCAGGGCATGGTGAGGTCATACCATGGCACCCTACCAGGCGTCATGTTTTTTAAGCATTTATTTCATATTTTCTATAGTTGAAAACCCAACAAACAAATATTTGTGGTTGACTATTGCCACACATTTCATCGAAATATCTATCCATTCCTTGTAAAAGGCATGAGAATTTACTAAATGACACGAGCATGGTTTTCTAGGCTGTTCTTTAATTATGAAGGGCGTGCATCGATTGTTTGAACTTGAATTATGCGCATTAATGCCTAGGAAATGCACATGATGCCCTAAATATGGCAAACGACCCCGGAAAAGTGCCAAAATTGAACACGGTGATTTGCAGGTTGTATGCTCATCATAGAAAAAAACTCGTGGACAGAGGACAAAGGAAATTTGGATCCCCCTTCAATCTTGGTGATTTCCCCCTCGAAACCATGAAACTTCCTCGGATGATGGTTCGTTTTATGAAAGGCGCGCATCACGACATAAGGACAACATTCTCCAATTTTTACCAGGGCATGGTGATGCCATACCATGGCACCACACCAGGCGTCATGTTTTCCAGAACATATACCATAGCTGGTCGGCTGCTCTGAGAGAAACTGACACTTGTCATTTGAGAGCATCCCATCCTCCGAGGACTTTGAGCGAAAATCATCAAGTGAGGAAAAACCCCAAACCCAAACACCTACAAACCCAAAGTGATTGAGCATCACTGAAGAGATTGATCCTGCGTGGATCCGACGCTTGTTACCTTTGAAGACTGTGCTTCTTCCAGACGATTAGGCGTCATGGTCTAGAGCATCCAAGAGGAAATTGTGGATCGTCGAGTGACCGAGTTCGTGAAGGTTCGGAAGTCACCTGAAGACTTACCACGAGTGATTGGACGAGGTCTGTGTGACCTTAGTTCAAGGAGAATACGGTGTGGACTGTGTGTCCGGGACTGGGTATCCTCAGGTTTAAATACCTAGGCGCTCCAACCAGACGTACAACTGAGACAGCAGTTGGAACTGGTCTACCAAATCATTGTCTTCACCAAGCCAACTGGTTCTATTTCCTCAACTCTTTCATTTCCTCATTCCAGTGTTGTGCAATTGTTCATATCTGTGTTTCAAGACTTTGACTGAAGACTTTCTCAATTTCCTCAGTTCAATTTCCTCAGTCTGTTTGTCTTCATCCTGTATTATCCTGTGTTTACGCTTTCTGTACTCTGTGCTTGTTTTCATTTCATCATGATGACTATGCTTGTGTTCTGCTATGCGTACTTTTGAGTACTTATTCCGCTGCAAGTAGTTCTTCTCTAAGGAATTTCCTCACCCACCAATTCCTCAGTGAAGAATTTATAAAAATCGCCTATTCACCCACCCTCTAGTCGATATAACGCACTTTCAGCATGGTTTTCCAGACCATTCTTGTGCACCTTTTTATGCACCGATTGTTCGAATTTGAATTATGTGCATAATTAATGCCTAGAAAATGCACACAATATCCTAAATATGGTAAATGAGTTCGAAAAAATGTCAAATTTGAACACGTTTCATTTGAGGCGGTTTGTTGATCGTTGGAGAAAAACTGAATGCAAACGAGGACGGAAATTTGGATTCCCCTTCATACTTGGTGATTTCCCTCTCGAAAGCATTGAACTTCCTCGGTGATGGTTCGATTTATATAGGGCATGCATGATGACATAAATCAAACTTTCTCAGCTTTTAACCAGGGCTCGGTGAGGCCATATCATGGCACCATGCCAGTCGTCATGTTTTTAAAGCACACATTTCATTGTTCTATAGTTGAAAACCCAGTAAATGACACGTTTGTGGTTGACTATTGCCACGCGTTCCATTGAAATCACTGCCCATTCCTTGTAAAAGGCTTGAGAAATTACTAAATACCATGAGTATGGTTTTTCAGACCGTTCTTGTGCACCCTTTCATGCACCAATTGTTTGAATTTGAATTACGTGCATTAATGCCTACAAAATGCACATAATCCCCTAAATATTGTAAATGAACCCGGAAAAGAGTCAAATTTGAGCACCGTGATTAGCAGGGTTTATGTTCATCGTAGAAAAAAAACTCATGGATGAAGGACAAAGGAAATTTGGATTCCCATTCAATCTCAGTGATTTACTATCGCACACGATTCATCTCCGTCGCCTCTGCGAACCGTGTGTGTTCAGTCACACATGCAAAAGGAAAAGAAAACCCTCGCCCACTTCGTCCCCACGCACTCGCCGCGGACTCCTCCGCAACTCTGCACCCTAAGCTCGACGACTGTTGGCGGCGTGCGTAGGTCGCGCTCCAAACGGCACCGGATTTCGCCTCCACCGCTTTCCGCCGCCTATCTGCACTGACATTCTAGACTCTGGTCGACTGGGGTTTTCTTCGGGATTGGGCCAAGGATTTTTCTCATGGAGAAGGTGATCAACTTAATTAGCAAAATATTCACTCATCTCTTATCGCAGTCCGTCCGTCACTGTTAATCAACCGGCGAAAATAGTCGTGCAATCATTTTTGTTCTAGCTGATTCGTGGGTGATCAATCATGTGTGCACAGTGCGAGCACAAATCGGGCAACTATGTTCGTGGCCAGTCAGAAACGAAGTTCTATCTCACCATTCCGGATGACTTTAGGGAGCACTCGGTATGTTCAATCTCAACCTACCACGGTCGGCATGGCCTAAATTTGTGAACATATACCATCTGTTGCTACATTATCTATATATTTGCATCAAATCTTTGTTACATTATCTATTTTTAATTCTATATTTTCGTACTTTGCTTGCATCTATACATGGATATGTTCTATCAGTTACTCCCATATTTGCATCTTGCTCGGTTATTTCAGTATATCTAATTTGCGATCTTAATTTTCATTTCAAGCAGTACATCCCTTGCTTTGCAAGAATAGGAGTGGAAGGAAATCTTGGGCTTTACTTTGCTGATGACTCCCAGGATGTCATATTGACAACGCAACATGGATTTACAATGACGGTTAGCGTAAAACTTGATAAAGATGGTCACTCCTATTTTAATGTGGACCTTTGGAGAAAAATGTCTAAGTGTTATGAACTGAAAGACGGCAATAAAATTCTAGTGCGTGCACCACAGCCTGGTCTAATTCACATGGATGTTTACTTCCCCAACGTCATCAGCCGATCAAAGTATGATCGAGGTTAGTGTCCTTTCAACTTTCTCCGTGCTGTCATATTACTATTTAAGCAACCAATTGATCACTATTTAAGCAACCAATTGTGATATCTTATTCTGACTCCGTTCCTAGGCAGTAACAAATTCTGTTTACCAATTTATGCGCACTATATATTCTTCTGCCATGTTCTGAATAAATAGTACCTTTCCACCTTTTAAGCAGGATATGTTGGATGCATAGTGAATGATCTGTATGTTACTAAGCATAACAAATTTCACTGGAAGGACTTGAAGCATGTCATAAACTTTGTTGATAATCTGACAGAGATAGCACAACAGATGAATGCTGGATTTTGGATGGGATTAATTAGACCTATGGTGCACACACTGAACAAGACCAATTGTGTGCACAGTACGCTGGTAAAAAGTCTTATTTTAATGTTGATGCTCATAAACTATATATATCTTCAACGATATGTTACAATTGTTTTTTATTCTACATTTCAAAAGAAATTGCCCCATGTAGCCGTTCCTGGATCGATTTCCCGGCGTGGTCAAATTACACTTGTTCCTGCTAATAACGCCAAAGTGATTGCAAGGTACTGCATTTCCCGCAAAAATGGAACAATTTAAATTAACAAGTTCTCACTTCTCGTGGCAATGCATCCATATTGGAAAATTGGAGACACTGTTCTACTCCTACTCTACCAAGGCATAGGAGGGCTCTTCCTTTTCATTGACGAGATGCCGAGTCGCCGTGATCAAGCTGCTTCCAGTGGATAGTTGTGGTTGTTGGCCCTCAGCCTCTTAAAATGTGCTAGCTGTTACTATATATGTTAAGTATGTAGATATGGACCATATGGTTGTTGGCCCTTAGCCTCTTAAAATGTGATAGTTGTTACTATGTTAAGTATGTAGATATGGACCATATGGTTGTAAAAACCGTGTTACGAAGATCCTCCTTTTGTCGAATAGTGTAACCACTATATATATGTTACTCAAATGCTGTTACCCAACTTCATAAATTTTCATGGAAAGTATTAGTATCGTACACAGTTCATTGAGTATAAGCGTGTGCCCGATCTCCAGAAGGCATTTGCATATTAACTGTCCATATTGCAAATTCACACACATGTTCACATAAGGAAACGTAGTGTAACATACTAATCATCGCACACGAGTACTCGCAGACGCATCGTGTGCGATACTCCTAGCCACCGCAAGCAACTAGTTTGCATTTTTCAATGTTTTTTGTACACACAGAATCACACATGAAGTAACTGTATTGACCGTCTGTGTTGTAATTTCTCAACGCAA
This sequence comes from Triticum aestivum, assembly GCF_018294505.1. Lineage (NCBI taxonomy): Eukaryota > Viridiplantae > Streptophyta > Magnoliopsida > Poales > Poaceae > Triticum > Triticum aestivum. The sequence goes on from NC_057799.1 coordinate 340,707,080, forward strand.
ACAGTTCATCCGAGTCGGCTGGTTGCCACGTATCACACACATCTTGTTTACATGACTCGTTTGTGTTCTTTTGGCTCATCGCAAACAGTTCATCCATGTGAACTGTATGCTGCATATCACACACATCTTGTTAAGTTGAACCGTTTCTGTTGTGTTCCCTAATCGAAAACAGTTCGTCCGAGTTAACCGTATGTCGTATATCGCACACACATTGATATGGCTGCCCGTTTCTGTTGTTCTACCTCATCGCAAACATTTCGAATGGATTAACCGTGTGTCCTGCAGCGCACGCACATTATTATGGCTGCCCGTTTCTGTTGTTCTGCCTCATCGCAGACAGTTTGAATGGATTAACTGTATGCCCTGCATCGCACACGCAACTAAAATCTTAACCGTGTTTGATGCATCCATCATCGCAAATGTTTTGCACCTTTTTTGACGGTTTTTTACACCACCGTTTGCGATTATTGCATCGCACACAGTTTCAGCAAAGGGTCTCTGATCGTAATGTCGCGTTAGCAGTCTCCTGCGGTAGTGTAACATTTTTAATATTTGTCATTTTATTTTTTTGTCTGTAAAATTGTTTTAAAAAAACTCCTGGACCGACCTGGGCCGAAGCCCAACCGGCCCAACTCGCGCCATCGCCTTCCTCCCGTCGCCTTGCTGGACTCCGGTAGGAGTCCGAGCCACAGCCGCCGCCGCCTTGCCCCTTCCCCGACCCCGACGCACCCCATTCCTATTTAAGCCGCCGCCCCGGGCCTCTCCCTCCCTCAAGCCGCTGCCGCACCGCCGCCCGCTCGCGCAACCGTCCGCCGCTCGCCGCTGCCTTGCCCACGCCGCCCCGCGCCCCCGCAAGCCACCGCCGCCGTTGACCACCGGTTCTCGTCGAAAAAAGGGTAAAACACTAGATTGTTTTTTTTTTTCTGTTTTCTTGGTTTTTCTTCAAAACCCAGTTTTTCTTATTTAGTCTAGTTATTTAGGGAACGTTCGCTCGTTTAGTTTTTGTAATGAAGGTTTTCGTTCGTTAGTCTCTATTAGCGGACGTTCGTCCGATAGATTTTTCTTTTTCTGTTTTATTTTCGGCCAGGGACCCAGATGCAATTAGTTTATATACAGATTAACCCCTAGTTTTCAAACTAGCACAACTTTTTGCTCGTTTATCCAAATCCAATGAAACCAACGCCAATTTCTTCGTTATGATCCCCTCTGTTCAGATAATCAACTTGAACATGTTTTTGAAAGTTTAAATTTTGATTTCAAACAGATTTGAATTGAAACTTCTTTTGTTCATAACTCAAGTTTTATAACTCAGATTTAATTGATTCTTTTTGCGAATTGAAGCTCTTGACCTAAACTTTATGATAAGACCAAATCCACCCAATTTTGGTACTGTTAGAAATTGTTTTTTGTTCGCAAGAGTTATTTGCTTGTTTTCGAAGTTCTCCGAGATATTTTCTTCGATTCTTTTGCATGATTGCTTATGTGTGGTTACTATTGCTTGCTTACGATAGATTGAACGTAGTGTGACGAGTAGAACTATAAGGAATTACGAGTGTGAAGAGTCTTCATCAACAGTACAAGGCAAGTTCACACTTTGATCATATCCCTTTATTACCCAGTTTTTATGCACTAGTTTCAACCCTCAAACATTGCATGAGTAGGATTGGTAACATGTGGGTGTGGTTAAGTAGTTGATGAGGTAGGAACCTATTGTCCTTTATCAACCCTGGGAATACACGTTATGCTCATACTGCTTTGCTATGCTCGTAGACGTGGATCGGTATTTGAGATTCATGAAAGTTGTGAGAGATATAATAATTAAGGGTAACTTTAAGGTGGCAACATTAATACACATCTGGGTGGAATGGTTGGGGCACCCTGGGGATATACCTATGGCTTTCTCGGTCACCTGGGGATATACTAGTGTTGTCCAAGGAGATCCCGGGGTAACCGTGTGATCCCCCTGTGGAATGCCACCCAGGCTCAAAGGGATCATAAGATTATTCATGCGGGAAACTTCCGTGTGCAGCCACAAGCCATTATGGGCTCTAGCATAGTTGAGTAAGTTGTGGGAATCCTTTCCATGATGGGCTAGCAGATGTAGGGGATTGTAGGCATACCGGCCTATCTATCGGTTAAGGGGACCTCTTCGGAAAGACTGTGTCTCGATCATCCGTCTCTCAAACATCATGCAGTGCAAGAAATACAACGGAGGAGATCGAGTCTTGTGGGGAAAAATGCGCAAACCTCTGCAGAGTGTATAAACTAATCATGCTTAGCCGTGTCCCCGGTTATGGACATCTTGATGAGTATCTGATATTTGAGTTATTGATTTGATCTCATCACTTTACTTAATGATTTTTTCGGGTTATTAATATTTTTTTCATTGAGTTGGGGGTACCTTCTCAATATTGTCATCAAACTTTGTAGTTAAATAAAATCTATTCCTTTGTTGTAGGGAAAAATTAGCTTTATGCAAAATTAAACTTAGAGCCTCCTCCAGCCAAATATGCATATAGAGATAGACAATTCTCATTAGTATTCTATGGTGTGAAATTGCCAATACATTCAATGTACTGACCTATATGGCTGCAACGTCTCATGTTGCAGGATTCTTACGACGAGTTAGTGATACCTTAGGGTTACAATGTCTACACTCAACTTTGCCGTTGGTGTTGTTGGGAACTCCACAACTTTGATGTTACTTCCGCTATTTGGATTGAGGTAATAGTATTTACGTTACTTTATACATGTGATTTACCTCTGTTATAAATCCTCGAGTACTGTGTGTGTCAGCATACCAGTCCAGGGATGGCACTTAAGCACAGAGATTCGATCCATTGGGAACGGGTCGCTACAAGATGGTATCAGAGCACATGTTGACTGTAGGACGTGACCCCTAGAAACTGGCAAGCCCATAGGAAACATTTTCTCTAAAACTTTATTTTCGAAAAGATCTTTTACCTCTCTTCTTTTCTGAGCTTTATCATATATTCCCTTTTAGTTAGACTATACCCTATCCCCTTTTGACCACACGAAGATCGACTGATGAGACCACTCCAAGAAGTACAAGATATCGGACAACTAAGACCACTTCGAAATGAAGAGGATTTTACCATGCATTATAATAATGGAAACTACAACGATTGAAGACTCCGAAGACTAGGAGAATTTGAAGGCTGTGTAGAATTTCCAGATTGGTATGACCTAGGAAGGCTACCCTTATGGAACTAGTCAAACTATTGAAGCTGTCAATACCCGAGATCAAGGTGTGTTAGAGAAAGACCGGAAAATGGAGCGTTAAAACTTAAAGTTTTTGTCAAGAAAACCCCAGCACAGGACTGATAGCTCATGGCAGAGACATGGGCATAAACACGGCTAACCATGATGTTATCGCCCGCTTATGCTATTGTCACCGTGCTGAGTTAAGCATGCATTTCTTCGGAAGGATTGGATGGTAGAAGGCTAATGGAGCACCTACCAGCAAGAGATGAATTTTTAACCTTAGCTGGTGTATCACCAGGATCTGGAGTATTACATCAGGAAGTTTAAGATGGACCTATAGGAAGCCGTATTTGACAAGGAAGCATTTTGTGAAGAACTCAGGACCCAGAAGCTGGAAGTAGCTAAGCTGGAGGAGCAAAACCTCGAGATACCGGAGATTCATCAGGAACTGAAGGACAGTAGGACCATGGTTCCTGCCAAGGATGTTGAAACCCAGAGGTTTGGAACACAACTCCGGAATATTGAAGGACGTCACGAGAGACTTCGCGTCAACAGAAATGACCTGGCAGAAGAACTTGAGAAGATCAGCAAGCACGATCAGAAGAAGGCCAAACCCCTGTTAGATACTTACGTTAGATGCGACGATTGTGAGATGTCATTTGTTTGATATTTTTTCGACAGCCACAAAATAAAATATGTCTCTTCAAAACTATTGTTTGTATTGTGTGTATCCCTCTCTATCTCTCTTATCTCACCCCAAAACCCTTGGAACCAATAGAGCATGAAAGGAGATGAACTCATATTTTCTGGACCGATGACTCAATTGGACACGGACCAATGGATTCAGAACATGAAAGATCACATGAAGAATAATACTATAGCCGGAAAGGATATAGCCTAGCATGCTCTTCAGTGCATTGTAAGAGGTGCTGCTACTTGGTGGAGGATGTACCAAACCATCAATGGATGGCAAAGAGTAACCACTTGGGAAGAATTTAAGTTGACTTGCTAAAGTCTCGTCTTGTGTCCCCGAAATTGAGGCCTTATGGAAATGATATGAAGAAACCTTGTGCCTGCAAGCTCTGTGGAGAAATAGGACACGGCCATAAAGAACACAAGGATGAATGCCCTCATTGTGAAGAAAGTGCACTACTGCAGGATGCTGCTAACGCGACACTAAGATCAGAGACCCTTCGAGAAACTGTGTGCGATGCCATAATCGCAAACGGTGTTGTATGAAAACCATCAAAAAAGGAGAAATGTTTGCGATGGAGGATGCATCAAACACGGTTCAGATTTTAGTTGCGTTTGTGATCCAGGGCATACGGTTCAGTCCAATGAACTGTTTGCGATGAGGCGGAACAAAATAAACGGGCAGCCTGATGAAGGCGTGTGCGATATAGAGCATACGGTTCACTCAGATGAACTATTTGTGATTAGGCAACAGAAAAGAAACGGGCAGCCAGATGAAGGTGTGTGTGATATACAGCATACGGTTCACTCGGATGTACTGTTTGTGATTAGGCAACACAAAAGAAACGGTCAACCAGATCAAGGTGTGTGTGATTGAGGGCATACACTTCAGAAGGATTAACTGTTTGCGATTAGGCAATAGAACAGAAACAGGTAAGCCAGATCAAAGTGTCTGCGATTGATGGCATACACTTCACATGGATGAACTGTTTGCGATTAGCCACAACAAACTAAAATTGTTAGATAGATCAACATGTGTGTGCTAGACGGGCACACCCATTCTATTTAAAAGACGTGTGCTGACATTGCCTATTGCGGTGCACCCTATGGTGCAAACGCCACGTACGCGGCCGAGAAGGCGTACGTGCCCACGTTATGCCTTCCGAGAATAGTGCCGCATTTATAACCGTCAGTAAATTTTGAGCATGCGTCCCATCACATTCCAAATTGCAAACCTGTTCACGCCGATCAAAACCTAAACGGTTTCCCACTTAGGAGCGTATTACTACGCGGCTATAAATACTACTACTCCAAGATGACTGCACATTCCTCCTCAACTCCTCATCCACAAAAAGTCAAAAACAAACAAGTCATTCATCATCGTTCCCTTGCGTCCGCCATGGCCAGCGTGAGTTCTGGGTCGAGAGATTGCCACCAGGGAGAGGCGAGCCTAGAAGCGGGAGCACGAGAGATGTCCCGCCTCGCGGCGATAGCAGCCAACATGTCCCGCCGCACGGTCGTAGCAGTAGAGAGCTCCCGCCGCACCGCCGAAGCAGCACGGAGGACCCGCCGTGCCGTTGATGCAGCAGACTGGTCCGGCCGCGCCGCGGAAGCAGAAGAGATGTCCCGCCGCGCCGCGAATGCAGCAGAGATGTCCTCCCTTGCCGCGGCGGCCTGGGAAAATGCCTCGCGGGCAGGCGAGGACTCTTACAGGCGCATGCATGCCCTCGTCCATATTCAGATGGATCAGATCTCCAGGTGGGCGAGGTTGCAGGATGACCTGCAAGCCTCGTTTGAACAGTCTACCAACGTCATCTGGCAACTAAATGAGAGCAATGCGAAGCTCCGGACCGAGCACGACCTTCTTAGGGCGAAGATCGTCGGAAGTGCGGAGCAGCAGGAGCAGACCGCTGCCTTGTTGAAGAGGACCGACATCATCGTCGAGAAACTTATGGATGAAAATAACAAGTTGTGCATCGAGCGCAGAAGGCTGGTGGAGGAATCCATGGATGCTCTCAAGCAGTATCTTGAGGACAAGAAAGAGCTCGTCGCCGCTCGCCGCGGAGACTAGTTCCTGCGGCCTGTAGCAACGCATCAAGAAAGTAGAGATCAGCGAGCCAGATCGTTGTCTTCCTTCTTCTTTTGCCCTTGTGTATTTCGGGCGTTGCCGCATGTGGCTTTTTTCAATTATGTTTCTAAATATGTAAGACAATTATTATCCACTATCATCGTCCTTATATTCATCATGCTTGCTATAAGTCGCAGTCGATGCTATATAGGTCCGTCGGATCTTACATCAAGATCCGTGCAAAACTTTCTTTTCAGATTTTCATTTTTCTCTCTTAAATCTTAGTCCACTGAGACATATAGCCACGCCGTAGAACAGGTGCTCGGGCGCCATTAATGGAGAAGTTGGGAGGGAGGTGCGCGGCGGGTAGCGGTCAAAGGGCTCTCCTCTCGATGAGCACGCGCAGGGGTCTGCCTCCTGTACACAAATAGCTACCTCACACAGCACCTCCTAGCCAATAAAAAAAGGGGACGCGTGGCCGCACGTAATTGGTAAGTCGAACGCCCACGATTTCAATAATACTTATGTTTCCGATTTGTAACCTGGCAGCACTTGTTCCAAAATTTGGGACCTAGAAATTCACCCAAGGACACACATGTGATTTTTCAAACAACTTTGGTGCACTGGAGCATGTGCTTGTAGTTCAAACTTGAATTATGCACATTGAATGCCCAGAAACTCAATTAATGTATAAAAAAGGCAAAACGAGCCCGGAATAATTCCAAAATTTAGCACGGTACTTATATTTGGTCTAATCTGGCTGTGTAAAAAAATTAAGGCGGGAGAAGGCAGTGTACGTATGTTGTTTCGCACACGGAGGTGACACGTTCCCTCTCGGAACCACGAGCCTTCTTGAGGGAAGCTCCGGTTTGCAAGAAGCTTACACCAAAGCTTGTCCCAATTCGGCCAAAAAAATTACTGCAGCATGTTCGTGCCATGTCATGACACCATGCCAAGTTTTATGATTTTCAGGCGTGTTTTGGAATTACAGGAATTAAAAAACCAAGTTTCTCAATATTTCTGGCCGAGCCACGACGCCCAGATGTTTGAATTTCACTCCAATCTCTTGCATGGGACCTAGAAATTCACCCAAGGACACACATGTGATTTTTCAAACAACTTTGGTGCACCGGAGCCTGTGCTTGTAGTTCAAATTTGAATTATGCACATTAAATGCCCAAAAACTCAATTAATGTATAAAAAAGGCGAAACGAGCCCGGAATAATTCCAAAATTTAGCACGGTACTTCTATTTGGTGTAATCTGGATGTGCAAAAAAATTAAGGCGGGAAAAGGCAGTGTACATATGTCGTTTCGCACACGGAGGTGACATGTTCCCTCTTGGAACCACGAGCCTTCTTGAGGGAAGCTCCAGTTTGCAAGAAGCTTACACCAAAGCTTGTCCCAATTCGGCCAAAAAATTACCGCAACATGTTCGTGCCATGTCATGAGACCATGCCAAGTTTCATGATTTTCAGGCGTGTTTTGGAATTACAGGAATTAAAAAACCAAGTTTCTCAATATTTCCGGCCGAGCCACGACGCCCAGATGTTTGAATTTCACTCCCATCTCTTGCATGGGACCTAGAAATTCAGGCAAGGACACAGATGTGATTTTTCAAACAACTATGGTGCACTGGAGCACGTGCTTGTAGTTCAAATTTGAATTATGCACATTAAATGCCCAGAAACTCAATTAATAAATAAAAAGGCCAAACGAACACGGAATAATTCCAAAATTTAGCACGATACTTTTATTTGGTCTAATCTGCCTGTGTAAAAAATTTAAGGTGGGAGAAGGCAGTGTACGTATGTCGTTTCGCAGACGGAGGTGACACGTTCCCTCTCGGAACCAGCAGCCTTCTTGAGGGAAGCTCCGGTTTGCAAGAAGCTTACACCAAAGCTTGTCCCAATTCGGCCAAAAAAATTACTGCAGCATGTTGGTGCCATGTCATGACACCTTGCCAAGTTTCATGATTTTCAGCCGTGTTTTGGATATACAGGAATTAAAAAACCAAGTTTCTCAATCATTCCGGCTAAGCCACGACACCCAGATGTTTGAATTTTATTCCCATTTCTTGCATGGGACCTATAAATTCACCCAAAGACACACATGTGATTTTTCAGCAAACTTTGGTGCATTGGAGCATGTGCTTGTAGTTCAAATTTGAATTATGCACATTAAATGCCCAGAAACTCAATTAATGCATAAAAATGCCAAACTAACCCGGAATAAATCCTAATTTAAACATGACACTCATGTACTAGTTGCATGTTCACTCTACGTAAATGTTCTAGCAATTCAAACACCATCCTTTCCCTCCGTAACACCATTTTGTCTTTCAAAACATAATGAAACAATCAGGTATACCACAAACAGTTTAGTAGAAAGAATCGTGTGGGATGCGATGTAAAATATATTGGCGCACCGTCTTGTCTGGCTTACGCAGGAAGCTTCGTCGTCTACAGTCCACTTCCCCCGCTTGAACCACACTTGCGCGCCAGTTTCTCGCGGCACCGAGCGAAATTTTTTTGCCACCGCGGAAATATCTATCTCCCCGCCCCCTCCCTCCTACCAAAAGCCACATTTCCATTGTTCCTCCTTGATTTCCAAGTTCAAACCTTCACTACTGCTTATTGGCAGCTCAGCCTCCTCGCCGGCGACCCTTCTTCTTGCAGCGCCGCCTCCTCGCCGGCTACCCTTCTTCTTGCAGCACCGCCTCCTCGCCGGCGACCCTTCTTCTTGCAGCGCTGCCTCCTCGCCGGCGACCCTTCTTCTTGCTGCGCGGCCTCCTCGCCGCCGACCCTTCTTCTTGCTGCGCGGCCTCGTCGATATGGTCAGGTAATCCACACCCCACCCACACCATCCTCCTGCTTTCCCATCGCACATGCCCCGACTGACGGAGCGACACCTTCCACCGAAATCACTGCCCCCTCCTATAATTAAGCGCCGCCCACAGCCATTTTACACGCAGTATAACGTGGAGCTGAGTAGCATGCGGCCGCACGCGCGAACGAGGTCGCTATGGCTGACATGCATGTCGACCGCCAGATCTTGGAGGAGCACCTCGTCTTCGAGGCCACCGTCAACACCGCCGCGCGGTTGTCTACTTTAAAATACAGTTCGTGATGTTTTCTCGAGGCCACCGCCAGTGCCTTCTAGTGATTTGTCCTCTGTAATGTTAATATGCAATCTGATGTTTAATTAACAGTTTGGTCCTCTGAAATCTAATGTTCAGTTAACACTTTGGTCCAACAATTGCTACATTTCGTAGTACTGTTCTCAAGCATTCTTTGTTTTGTTAACTGTCTTATCTTCTAGTACATGTTTCTATTCTGCAATGCCGTGCTTAGTTAACTATTTTGGTTCATTTGGTCTGTTGTCCATTTAACTATTTGGTTCAGTTCTGCAATTTGATTTTCATTTGCTGTGGGTACAATTTTGTATTGTTATGCATGTGACACCAATCGAATTTGGTTGTACTCAATACATATTCTACTGATAGTATGGCAACTCTCAGTTAACCTGATCAAGATCTTCCTTATGTGTGTTGCAGGGAAACAATGGGAGACATTGCGGTTTACCATCGAGGTTTGTTCAAGCAGGGTCCTTTGGCTAATAACACATTATTGTGCAGTTGCAGGAATCATTCTAATATTTAGGTTTCTTACAATTTGGTCTTGCACATGTAGGTCTTGCTGTCATAGGCTTAGACCCACTGTTCGACCCATTTTGCATATGGGGAAATGAGATGTCCATGAATATCAGTCAAGTCAAGAAACTCAGAAAGATTGTTAGGATGAAGAAACTTGCGACGAATAACAGCAAGATCTTTGTTTGCACGATGAAGAAGACATCAGTCAACTATAGGATGGTACCAACTCTGTTACCTTGTTTTTACCCCTTGCGCCATTTCAAAATTTACAACAGTGATTTATGCATAGCTTTGTTTTCAGTGCTTTTCAAAGCAGTTCACCGATGATTACCTCTCAAACCACCTGCATGGTCAAGAGGCGAGGAAGGTATTCATTCAACACCCACGGTACAATATTGAAGTCTTGCTGAATAGGACGAAGGTTGGACGGGCAATTATCCATAGCCACTGGCCTAAAGTTGCAAGGACATTCAGCATCACTGAAGGCTCAATATTTGCCTTCCGCTTCTGCAGTTTCCCAGATGAGATTCATCTATCTATTTACCGTGTATGATGCTACTTTCCAAAGGTTTTTTATGCTGCATGTGAAACTTGGTGCTGTTGTGTAATGGCGTAACTGAGTGCCAAAGCTATCTGATGTAATTTGATTATGAAATCCTGGTTGCTTTTATACGGATATGAAATATCTGGCGTGTTTTATAAGAAATATCAGTTTGATTAGTACATGGATTATCAATAATAGGCTAATTACCCTGCTTATTGGGGTTTTCTATTGCAAACGGTTACCCAGACAGCACCCTGGGCGATGAACTCAAACAACCCGCACGGTTTCTAGAAAGTAGGCGTGTTCGATCAACTAACAATCACACACGGCTTCTGGCAGCGAACTGTTTGCGTTAGGCCACCTTGCACACACGTTTCCAGACAAAGAACTGTGTGGGATGTACATACCTACGGAAATGATTTTCTGGGATTCACCGTGTGGGATGTACATACCTACGGAAATGATTTCTGGGATTCACCGTTTGGGATGAACATAGCTACGGAAATGATTTCTGGGATTCATCGTGTGGGATCTACATACCTACGGAAATGATTTCTGGGATTCACCGTGTGGGATGTACATACCTACGGAAATGATTTCTGGGATTCACCGTGTGGGATGTACATACCTATGAAAATGATTTTTGGGATTCACCGTGTGGGATATACATATCTATGAAAATGATTGGGTTTCCATGCCTCGCCCGATCGCACACGGCCCCAGCCTGGGTCCCATGAGGGCCTATCCCCGACGATTTCTGGGTCGTGTGGGAAGGACCCCCGTATCGCCCACACTCACTTGGCGATGGTTCCAAATTCCGTCGCGGAAAGGGGTTTTAAACCATTTGTTTAGGACGTCGCTTTAGCAGTGGTGACCCAGCTGAAGAATGCCCAACTAGGCAGATCACTTGTTTCTTGTGTGAAGGGACTACCCACTACCCCGCTCAGTGTCACATTTACCCCATGGTACAAAGAACCATCCAGCAGAAGAAAGAAGCAATGAAAGGAGCCCTCATGGAAATTTTAGAAGAACCTGTGATGGACGAAAAGGTGGAGGACACACCTGAAGAAGTCCCAATTAAACCCTGCACCAAGTCCTGCTATTCATGTGGAGAAGAAGGACACATTTCCCAGAATTGTCTGAAGGGAGATCTAGTAGCATTCCCGACAGTGGAAGTAGAGTATGACCCACAGGAAATAGAAGCCCTGATTGGTACAGAAAAGTCCAAGAAGAGAAATAGGATGTATCTCTAGAATAACCCAATTTCTACAAAGAAGGACCTGAGTCATATCACATGTTTCAGGTGCAAAGATTCAGGGCACTACTTCAAAGGTTACCCAAAAAGGAAGCCGGGGACCCAAGGAGGCTATGTAATCACAAGGAAACCTCGAGACTTGTCAGAAGTAATATGTTTCCGTTGTAATGAAGCAGGGCACTTTGCCAGAGATTGTCCCAAAAAGGATATGCGTGTTAAATCATTGAGTCTGTGAAAAATATAGTAGTAGTAGTGGGAACAATTCTTCTATATTGAGGTGTTGAGTTGAGGCATGTGATGGAAATGCAGGAGACTGTAATAATTTGAGAATCAATAAAGATAGCATCGTTTGGTACTGATTTGGATTTTATGAGTTGTTACTCTATGAAGAAAGATTTTGACCATTTTCGAGGATATGAGAAATATGGTCTATGGATGAATTTGTGCATTTCAAGGGTGGTACTACCCTGTGAGGACCTTTGACCCCTGGAAAAGATAATGATATTCCGCGGAGTGGACTTCGAACAAAATAAGTACGAGTTTTATCTGGATATGTGGGATACCCCAAGAGTATGAAGGGATGAAGTACTATTGGAATATAAAGGAGGTGTAATGTTGGTAATATGGACCAATTGTAACCCCAGGATGAGTTGAAGCTATAAATGTGATGAGGTGAGCCCATAACTCACAGGCTCCAGGACCTGCCAAGAAGCAAGCACACTCTTGCTAAAGGAAAAAAAACCCTGGAAGAGAAGTTACGACTTTATCAACAGACGATCTTATCCGAACTTAGTTCGTCGACAAGAGAAATTCTGCAATGTTTGTGAGGATAACCGAGTGTTAGAATGCGAGATTCACTAAACCATATACAAGGTAATGATTTGGGTGCGGGATGGATTGATCTCCATACTGACTTACTCTTATTATTCGCCTTGCTATACGGGATGGTAAATCTAAGTGACTTACCCATAGTAGAGCGACGACGATCAAAACCTTGTTTAAACCTTAGAATGGTATGCCAATTTTCCCTTGTACAAGGCAGCTGTTGCCCATCGTAGGTCATACGGTGAGGATGAAGCCCAGACCCGTTTTCTGCAGGGACCCAGTCAAATTGTTTGATGACCACCACGAGATATCGATAGTTGTTTAGTATTGGCATCAGACCCGGCAGCTAAGAAGGCCCAGTCACAGAAGAACCGTACCAAGATGAAAGGACACGGGAATTGAGGAAAAAGGTTATGCCACAACCGGAAGAGCCAGAGTAGGAATTTTCCCGGGAATCTGAGAAGACTGACACTGCCAACAATAAGGATGGAGTATATGAGTTTTGATGGAACCGTAACAATGTTTCTAAGGGTGGTAGCACCGCAGACTCCCTGTGATGATCGATGGATTTTGAGAAGACCCCGACCCTAACCTATTTCTTGCTAGCCTCTCCGAATCTCGAGGGCGAGATTCATTTTAAGGGTGGTAGGTTTGTAACATCCAAAAGTTCTAAATTTTGGAATGTTATATTAAATAAATAGTTTTGTTTGTTTGTTTGATTGTGGTGTGGTTGCTCGTGTGAAATTGAGTGAAATTTGAAACTTTTTGAAAGTTAAATGAGAGGGAATAAAAGGACTTTCCCAAACTTTCATTTTGCATTCTGATCTCCATGAATTCAAATTCATTTCATCACAAAACCCTAGAGTGAAAATGATATGACTTCTTCCATTTAAATAAATGAAAAATGGTTTTGAAAAGATTTGAATTCCATTTGGAACTACTTCAAATTCAAAAACTTTAAGCAACTCAATGATTTTCATGAGAGAAGATAAAATGACTTCTTCAAAACAAATGAAATATGAGTTGAAAGTTTAAAAGAATCCAATTTAAAGCCCCTTTGAAATTTATTTTCAATTTGGAGTTATTTGGTTTTTATTCAAATTATTTTTCTCCAAAAATAAAATATATGGAAATTAGGGTAAAATAATTCCCTACAACAGAAAATTGGAGAGAAATAAATTTGAAATCATTTTGGTATTTTTAAAATGATTTTTATTGGGTTTTATTGTAGAAGTAGCACTGTTTGCTTTATTTAAATTTTTGTGAAATTTATTTAACACTAAAAAAATGTTCATGTTGTAGAAAATATTTTTCTGAAAATTTTGATATATAATATGCTATATAACATTTTTAATATTTGTTTTTTATTTTGTTGTCTGTAAAATTCTTTAAAAAAAACTCCCGAACTGAACTGGGGTGAAGCCCAGCCGGCCCAACTCGCGCCACCGCCTACCTCCCGTTGCCTTGCCGGACTCCGGCAGGAGTCCGAGCCGCAGCCCCCGCCTTGCCCCTTCCCCAAGGCCGTCACACCCCCTCCTATTTAAGCCGCCGCCCCCGGCCCTCACCCTCCCCCAAGCCGCTGCCGCGCCGCCGCCACACAGTCGTCGCCGCCGCCCGCTCGCGCAGCCGTCCGCCGC
>NC_057799.1:341074306-341076805 GCF_018294505.1 Triticum aestivum
ATAGAAACAGACCAAACCTTTATCACCTTGCACGACACGCAATTGATATCTGACCATCAATCGATCTCGTCAACATGTGTCGGGGCATGCATGAACCGAATGGGATGCCAAAACTAAGAAGCGAAGCGACACGTAGTGGAGGCAAAGTGAAACTTCAAACGAACCGTTTGTTTGTATGCATGTCGGACAAATTACAAATAAACATTGGAAATACAAGCATGGTCTAGGCCCACATGCGAATGATACTCGGCAGAATGTTCAAATGAGGCATGCGGGAGGATGGACTCGACCGGAGGGCGACATGATCGATGGAGAAGAGGGTTGGAGATGAATGAGAAATAAGCAAACGCCACATGATTATACTTGACCGGCTCAAATAAACAATAAGTTGTCTCGCTTGGCCTACATAGTGAAAGGCCTAATGCGCAACGTGGAGCACTGACACTCGAATATGGCCGGGAAAACAGGGAAACCGACATGTAGGGCACACCTGTTGGGATGACGTTGCGCAAACTAGTCCAATGGAGGAGCTGGCCCATGACCTCCTAGCTCACCACCGGCAACCGTTCATGTGGGTCGTGGAGGCCAACAACGTGGCGCAGCTCCAGCACCGCCTCTGGACACGGCGACCGCGGTGAGCGACACGCTTATCGTCGCTAGACACGGTCGGTTTCAGTGTGCCGAGGGTGGCGTTAGTGCTGTGGCACGACCAACAGCTAGTATGTTTGGTTTGTGCCCAAGGTTGCCCCAGCAAAGCATTGGGTAGCCAAAATTTTGGTTGAGGTTTTGGTTGCCCATGATTTGGCCGACATCGGCAAGAAAAATGAACAAGATTTGGCTAGAGTTCATTGGCACGCCAAAAAAATGGCAACCATCCATTTTTGGGTCATGACCAAAACCTCAAAAAAATGGCAACCATCCAAACAAAGACCAATCTTTGGGTCATGACCAAAATTTTGGTAAGGTGCACTTTGGCCACAATGCAAACACATCCCAACACCCGGCTCGTTGAGGATGCACGGGGCGCCGCGACGCGTCCGCGGAGTGGTGTAGCAGGGCCAACTGCATCCTCGGGACCTGAGACCATGCCGGGTCGTCTTGCTTTTTCAATGACATGCATCGATCGCATGTGAGCAGAGGGCATCTCCAACGTTGCCACGACCGCAGTTGACTACCCTGGCACACCAAAAACCCTCGTCCCTCGCGCCGTCGCGCGATGCGTTCCCAGCCGACACCAGCTGCCCGCATTCATGTCGTCCGTCCGTATGCCGTCGTTAAGAGGCTCGGTGCCCGAGGAACCAACTCCGACGACTTAATGACGCACCAGGACGCTTGGCCTCACCGGAATGCGCTACTTAAAGTGGCAACGCCCAGCTAACCTCCACACCATAGCGCATCGTCCTCCTACCTGGCACCACATCCGCCATGACCGCAAGCGCGAACGCTCTGCAGGAGAGCTTGTCTTCGGGGATGGAGCACGAGGTTGCCGCCCTCGCTCAAGTCGCCGCACAAGCGGTGGCCACGCAGGCGGCCGACAACGGGAGCACCGTCAGCCACGCGTCCTACTTGCCGCCGTCCAACGTCCGGCACCGCCGAGGTCGGGGACTCCTCCGAGGATGAGTAGGGCAAGGGAGGCGGCAGGGCATGGTGTGCCAACTGGCCGGTCCGTCTCCCGTGTTCTACTTTTCCTCGCCAGAGACCGCACCTTCACTTCACGGGTCTTGAACCCCGCCCCCGTACATGGAGATCGCAGATGGAGGACATCAGTCGCCGCTGTAGAATAGGTTTAGGGTCGGGTTTCTTTTATTTTTCTGTCCTATAAAAGTTCGAAATGTAATGAAAATCTGCCGTGTTTGCATTAATCTCAGCCAGTGTATATGAACTTTCACAATAATATAGTATATTGTAGGAGTACTAGAAAGATGCCCGTGCGTTGCACGGAAGATCAAGATCTTGTGGGAGAAAAGGATGAACGAGGGAAGGCCTTATCTGCAAATGCACATTCACGCATTTCACATTTTTCTACATCTACGGGGACCTACGAAAGGGTTAACGTAAATTGCCTCTCTCTCTCCTCCCCTGATTTTCATGGTGGTGGGCCCCTCCCTCCCCCCAATCTACAATCAACAGCTCACACATTTCACATTATGTTAATTACATAACTGGGACTACGTAGGTGTAGCATTACTCATCCTAAAAAACCCAACTAAGCCAACCTCCCAGCATATCGCGCGGGAAAAGACCCAGCCGCGCCGTTTTAGTCGGGATTACCGGATTACTAGTAGTAGTAAGCAACAAGTTTTTTTGAGGGGGCGAAGCACCTAGTTTGAAAGGAAAAAAGGCGGTACACTCACAGCACCCCTGTCGTGGTCGCATTGCACCCCACACACGTTCGGTCCTGCACACGGCTCACGCAAACGGAACGCATTTCGGCTTGCCTCTTCACTGACACGTGGGACTGCACTTGAAGAAACCGACCATGCGCCAAACTCCCCCCGC
>NC_057799.1:341421236-341421898 GCF_018294505.1 Triticum aestivum
GTCCCGGTTGGTGGCACAAACCGGGACTAAAGGGGGGCATTGGTACCGGTTGGTGCCACGAACAGGTACCAATGTATGCCTTTAGTACCGGTTGGTGGCACCAACCGGGACTAAAGGCCTTGTGCTGCCCACATCGCGGCACGAAAGTTTAGTCCCACCTCGCTAGCTGAGGGAGCTCGAGAGTGGTTTATAAGCCCCACTCCCGCTGCCCTCTCGAGCTCCTCTCAAATGCAGGCTTTCGGGCCTAAACACACTGTATCTGCATGTGGGCCTATTGGGCCTTCTACGGGCCTGAATCCTGTCCCATGGGTGGGTTTCTAGTCGTATTCAGGCCGTGGTGGCCCAGTAGGTGGCGTTTTTTATTTTTTCCCTGTTTATTTCTTTTCTTTTTTTCTTTCTTTATTTTATTTTGTTTCTACTTACAACAAAATACTTATTTATTTTATTTTATTTTGTTTCTAATTACTTATTTATTTTATTTTATGATAATTCTTTTTGCTATTAAAGTTTCTAACAAAAAAAGTTCTTTATGAAAATTCTTTTTGCTTTTAATGATTTTGAACAGAAAAAACTTTGATAATTTTAGTTGCATCAATTTTATATAATTTTAGTTTCAGTAATACTAGAGGTTGCTTATAATGTTTTGAACAGAAAATACGTTG
>NC_057799.1:341421908-341521256 GCF_018294505.1 Triticum aestivum
AAGTTTCTAACAAAAAAGTTCCTTATGAAAATTCTTTTTGCTTTTAATGATTTTGAACAGAAAAAACTTTGATAATTTTAGTTGCATCAATTTTATATAATTTTAGTTTCAGTAATACTAGAGGTTGCTTATAATGTTTTGAACAGAAAATACGTTGATAATTTTAGTTTCATAAATTTTATTTATGTTATTAAAGTTTATTTTATTTTGTTTCTACTTATATATTTTATTAAAGTTTATTTTATTCTGTTTCTAATTACTTATTTATTTTTTATGATATTTGTTATTTTCCATGCATGTACTGATTATTTTGAGCTATAAGACCCTGAAATTGAAAAGCACTAGAAATGAACTCTGAAAAGGTTGAAAGTTGGCATGGTATCATCATTTCATCCACATAGCATGTGCAAGAAAGTAGAGAGGGTTACGGCAAAAACTGGATGCACTTCGTGTACAAAACAAACAATCTATTTTGAAGTATCAGGATTTCATACGGAAACTCGTCTGTTACAATAGGCATTTCAAACGAACTACGAAAAGGTTGAAAGTTGGCATGGTATCACCATAATAGTTGTGGAGAGAAAGTCTTCACTTTTTTTCGCTTGTGTGCTTTGCTTATTGCGCTGTAACCATGGATAATCTTCATCGTTTATCAGGATGCTTGGGTCAGCCTTGACTTTGAAGGGAGGAATTTCATGAAACTTTTCATAATCTTCAGACATGTCTGTCTTGCCCTCCACTCCCACAATGTCCCTTTTTCCTGAAAGAACTATGTGGCGCTTCGGCTCATCGTATGATGTATTCGCTTCCTTATCTTTTCTTTTTCTCGGTCTGGTAGACATGTCCTTCACATAGATAACTTGTGCCACATCATTGGCTAGGACGAACGGTTCGTCAGTGTGCCCAAGATTGTTCAGATCCACGGTACCATAGGAAAAGCCAATACTATTATAAGGGGATGCGGTGTTGCTTAATGGCTTGCTTGCTCAAAATGCTTAGTGATATGCTCCAAAAGCCCTCAACCACTTTCTCATATCCACATATGTCCCAAACCAAAAGTCAAACTCGGCCCCACCGATTTGATCCATCCGGCGCCACCGAGTTCATTTAACATAGCCATAGCCAGAAACCCTAATCAGTTCGGTCTCACCGACATGGGATTGCAAACTCTCTGTTTCCCTTCGTAACGTTTCGGTCTAACCGAGATGAGCAATCGGTCCCACCGAGTTCGCAATGCAAACTCTCTGTTTCCCTTTCATAATGTTTCGGTCTCACCGAAATGAGCGATTCAGTCCCACCGAGTTTGCCAGACCAACTCTCTGTTTGCCTATTACAGAAAATCGGTCTTACCGAGTTTATGTGATCGGTCTCACCGAGATTACGTTATGACCTAACCCTAATGAAATCGGTCCCACCGAGTTGACATGTCGGTCCCACCGACAAGCCTAACGTTCACATTTTGAATTGAATCGGTCCGACCGAGTTTCATGATTCGGTATCAGCGAGTTTGGTAAATTGTGTGTAACGTTTAGATTTTGTGTGGAGGCTATATATACCCCTCCGCCCACTCTTCATTCGTGGAGAGAGCCATCAGAACGTGCCTAAACTTCTACCATTCATTTTCTGAGAGAGAACCACCTACTCATGTGTTGAGACCAAGATATTCCATTCCAACCACAAGAATCTTGGTCTCTATGCTACCTGTTGAGCATCCGTTGGTTTTCCCTTGAAGAGGAAAGGGTGATGCAGCAAAGTAGCGTAAGTATTTCCCTCAGTTTTTGAGAACCAAGGTATCAATCCAGTAGGAGATAACGCACAAGTCACCTAGTACCTGCACAAACAATCAAGAACCTTGCAAACAACGCGATAAAGGGGTTGTCAATCCCTTCACGGTCACTCGCAAAAGTGTGATCTAATAAAGATAGTAAAGTAAATATTTTTGGTATTTTTGTTGTATAGATTGGAAAGTAAAGATTGGAAAATAGTAAACGAGATGCGATGTAAATAAAAGAGATGCAATATAATAAGAAAGAGACCCGGGGGCCATAGGTTTCACTAGTGGCTTCTCTCAAGATAGCATGTATTACGGTAGGTGAACAAATTACTGCCAAGCAATTGATAGAAAGCGCATAATTATGAAGATATCTAAGGCAATGATCATGAATATAGGCATCACGTCCGCCTCAAGTAGACCGAAATGATTCTGCATCTACTACTATTACTCCACACATCGACCGCTATCCAGCATGCATCTAGAGTATTAAGTTCATAAGAACAGAGTAACGCATTAGGCAAGATGACACGATGTAGAGGGATAAACTCAAGCAATATGATATAAACCCCATCTTCTTATCCTCGATGGCAACAATACAATACGTGCCTTGCTGCCCCTACTATCACTGGGAAAGGACACCGCAAGATTGAACCCAAAGATAAGCACTTCTCCCATTGCAAGAAAGATCAATCTAGTAGGCCAAACTAAACAAATAATTCGAAGAGACTTGCAAAGATATCAAATCACGCATATAAGAATTCAGAGAAGAACCAAATAATATTCATAGATAATCAAGTACATAAATCCACAATTCATCGGATCTCGGCAAACACACCACAAAAGAGTATTACATCAAATAGATCTCCAAGAACACCGAGGAGAACTTTGTATTGAGAATCAAAGAGAGAGAAGAATCCATCTAGCTAATAACTATGGACCCGAAGGTCTGTGGTAAACTACTCACGCTTCATCGGAGAGGCTATGGTGTTGATGTAGAAGCCCTCCGTGATTGATTCCCCCTCCGGCAGATCGCCAGAAAATGCCCAAGATGGGATCTCATGGGTACAGAAGGTTGCGGCAGTGGAAAAGTGATTTCGTGGCTCCCCGTGATGTTTTTATGGTATAAGAGTATATATAGGCGAAAGAAGTACGTCGGTGGAGCTACGAGGCTCCCAGGAGGGTGGGGGGTGCGCCCTCCTGCCTCGTGGCTGCCTCGTTGCGTCTCTGACTTCATCTCCAAGTCTTCTGGTTTGCTTTCGGTCCAAAAAGATCATCGCGAAGGTTTCATTCCATTTGATATTCCTTTTCTGCAAAACACTAAAATAGGAAAAAAAACAGAAATTGGCACTGGGCCTCCAGTTAATAGGTTAGTCCCAAAAATAATATAAAAGAGCATATTAAAGCCCATTAAACATCCAAAACAGATAATATAATAGCATGGAACAATAAAAAATTATAGATACGTTGGAGACGTATCAAGCATCCCCAAGCTTAATTCCAGCTCGTCTAAAACAGAATTTTTGATGTGGAATGCTGCCTAACATATTTATCAATGTAATTTTTTTATTGTTGCATGAATGTTCATATCCGAAAGATTCAAGATAAAAGTTTAATATTGACACAAAAATAATAATACTTCAAGCATACTAACAAAGTAATCATGTCTTCTCAAAATAACATGGCCAAAGAAAGTTCATCCCTACAAAATCATATAGTTTGGCTATGCTCCATCTTCATCACACAAAATGCTCAAATCATGCACAACCCCGATGACAAGCCAAGCAATTGTTTCATACTTTAGTATTCTCAAACTTTTTCAACTAGCACTATAGGTGGAATAGAGTGGTGGTTGTGGAGAAGACAAAAAAGAGGAAGATGGTATCACATCAGCTAGGCATATCAATGGGCTATGGAGATGCCTATCAATAGATATCAATGTGAGTGAGTAGGGATTGACATGCAACGGATGCACAAGAGCTATAAATATATGAAAGCTCAACAAAAGAAACTAAGTGGGGGTGCATCCAACTTGCTTGCTCACGAAGACCTAGGGCATTTGAGGATGCCCATCGTTGGAATATACAAGCCAAGTTCTATAATGAAAATTCCGACTAGTATATGAAAGTGACAAAATAAGAGACTCTCTATCATGAAGATCATGGTGCTACTTTGAAGCACAAGTGTGGAAAAAGGATAGTAGCATTGTCCCTTCTCTCTTTTTCTCTCATTTTTTTATTTGGGCCTTTGGCCTCTTTTTTTTATTGGCTTCTTTGGCCTCTCTTTTTTCCTCACACGGGACAATGCTCTAATAATGATGATCATCACACTTCTATTTATTTACAACTCAAGGATTACAAATCGATACTTAGAACAAAATATGACTCTATATGCGTGCCTCCGGCGGTGTACCGGGATGTGCAATGAATCAAGAGTGACATGTATGAAAAAATTATGAAGGTGGCTTTGCCACAAATATGATGTCAACTACATGATCATGCAAAGCAATACGACAATGATGGAGCGTGTCATATTAAACGGAACGGTGGAAAGTTGCATGGAAATATATCACGGAATGGCTATGGAAATGCCATAATAGGTAGGTATGGTGGCTGTTTTGAGGAAGGTAAATGGTGGGTTTATGGTACCGGTGAAAGTTGCGCAGTAGTAGAGAGGCTAGCAATGGTGGAAGGGTGAGAGTGCGTATAATCCATGGACTTAACATTAGTCATAAAGAACTCACATACCTATTGCAAAAACCTACAAGTCATCCAAAACGAAGCACTACGCGCATGCTCCTAGGGGGTAGATTGGTAGGAAAAGACCATCGCTCGTCCCCGACCGCCACTCTCATAAGGAAGACAATCAAAGAAACACCTCATGCTTCAAATTTGTTACACAACGGTTACCATACGTGCATGTTATGGGACTTGCAAACCTCAACACAAGTATTTCTCAAATTCACAATTAATTCACTAGCATGACTCTAATATCACCATCCTCATGTCTCAAAACTATCATCAAGCATCAAACTTCTCACTGTATTCAATGCACTTTATATGAAAGTTTTTATTATACCCATCTTGGATGCCCATCATATTAGCACTAATTTTATAGCCAAAGCAAATTACCATGCTGTTCTAAAAGACTCTCAAAATAATATAAGTGAAGCATGAGAGATCAATAATTTCTATAAAATAAAACCACCACTGTGCTCTAAAAAGATATAAGTGAAGCACTAGGGCAAAATTATCTAGCTCAAAAGATATAAGTGAAGCACATAGCGTATTCTAATAAATTCTGATTCATGCGTGTCTCTCCCAAAAGGTGTGTACAGAAAGGATGATTGTGGTAAACTAAAAATCAAAGACTCAAATCATACAAGACGCTCCAAGCAAAACACATATCATGTGGTGAATAAAAATATAGCCTCAAGTAAAGTTACCGATAGACGAAGACGAAAGAGGGGATGCCTTCCGGGGCATCCCCAAGCTTAAGCTTTTGCTTGTCCTTGAATTTTACCTTGGGGTGCCTTGGGCATCCCCAAGCTTAGGCTCTTGCCACTCCTTGTTCCAAAATCCATCAAATCTTACCCAAAAACTTGAAAACTTCACAACACAAAACTCAACAGAAAATCTCATGAGCTCCGTTAGTATAAGAAAATAAACCACCACTTTAAGGTACTGTAATGAACTCATTCTTTATTTATATTGGTGTTAAACCTACTGTTTTCCAACTTCTCTATGGTTCATACCCCATGATACTACTCATAGATTCATCAAAATAAGCAAACAACACACCAAAAACAGAATCTATCAAAACAGAACAGTCTGTAGCAATCTGATTTGTCCAAATACTTATGGAACTCCAAAAATTCTGAAAAACTAGGACAACCTGGAAAATTTGTATATTAATCTACTGCAAAAAGAATTGGAATTTTATCACGTTCTGGTGAATTTTAACAATTATTTTATTGAGCGCAAAGATTCTGTCTTTTTCAGCAAGATCAAACAACTATCACCCAAGAAGTTCCTATTGGTTCTACTTGGCACAAACACTGATTAAAACATAAAACCACATCTAAAAAGAGGCTATATGAATTATTTATTACTAAACAGGAACAAAAAGCAAAGAACAAAAATAAAATTGGGTTGCCTCCCAACAAGCGCTATCGTTTAACGCCCCTAGCTAGGCATAAAAGCAAGAATAGATCTAGGTATTGCCATCTTTGGTATTGGGAAAGAAAAGAGATTTTTTTTCATCTATAGCATTTATCTTTCTGTTTTGTGAGAGCACATGGCCATCTATAGCATTTATCTACGAAAATTTGCATCTAAGCTAGCCTTCATCTCTTTGATAATTTCATTCTGATAAAAACACAAAAGAGAGGTGGATTCAACCTTTTCACTCATGGGGTGCCCAAATATAGATTTCATCTTTTCATAGGTATCGATGGCATCCCCCTCAAGAAAACCTTCTTCAAAAATAGAATCCAAAACTTGCTTGAAATAAGAAGGTAAGCCAACATAGAAACTTTTTAAGTAAATCTCAATTTGATATTAGGGCACATAGCTAGCTCAGATCCTTAATAGCCTATCCCAAGCATATTTCAAAGATTCATCAAGCAAATAATGAAAAATTCCGGGGTCATCTTCATCAAAATTATTCAAATTCTCATCGATAATCCTGGTAGGTCTTTCCATAGCATCATTATTTATGAGCTTAGAGAGGACAGAGGGGCTATCCAAAGTATTAAAACCTGGGAGAAAGCCCTTAGCCCCTTTTGGTTCGGCCATGGCGAGAGAAAGGCGAAGGTTTTCGAAAATAATTTTAGAAGTGGGGGAGAGGAAAACGAGAGGCGAATGGAAAATAATGTAATGTGAGGGGAGAAGAGTTTATGATGGGTACTTGGTATGTCTTGACTTGGCGTAGATCTCCTCGACAACGGCGCCAGAAATCCTTCTTGCTACCTGTAGTGGAATTGTCACGGCAGATGTCCTAGCAGAAGGACTTAGTCGTGGAGCCATCGCAATAGGGTTAGCTTCAAGGGGTTAAATAGGACAAAGGACACAAGGAGTTTATACTGGTTCGGCACCTTGCGATGAAGGTAAAGGCCTAGTATAGTTTGAGGTGGTATTGCTTATGTCTCGATTACCAGGGAGCGAATACCTAGATCTATTCTTGCTTTTCGATCTGTCGTCTCTTGTCCTAAGTCGCCGCCGGGTCGTCCCTTTATATACACAGGTCGATGTCCGGTGACTTACAGAGTCCCGGCCGGCTCATAAACAACGTGTCCGGCTCGGTGACTAGGTGTACATGCCTTATAACACAAGTTACACATATATGCCGGTTTACACTTGTTTGGGCCTTAAGTCGCCTTTGGGCTTCAGGCCCTTGATGAGTCTGCGTAATGAGCTACCGTATTAAGCATCTTCATGGGCTTTGTCTTGATGAACCGCCAGGGACTTAACCCGGCCCCTCCTGGGCGGGTTAACCCAATAGTTATATCCCCAACATTAAGCCCCAGGTTGATTTGAACTTGTTCATATCAATCGTCAATACTTAGAAAAAATTCCTTCCTCACTACCCCTGCAAAACCTTGTAACTTGCCGTGACGTCATCTTCTAGGATCTTGGTAACCCGTCGTGGCGTCATCTGTCATTTAATATTGCACAAAGCTCAAATCTTAATAAATCTTCTTTTTAATGAATCTCCAAAAATCGTGGCATCTGCGCCTGTCAAGTTCATTTTTTTACCTCCTCGATTCTCGCGCATGTCACTTATCCATTTGCCTTATAAATAGGGCCGGGGGTCCCTTTCATTCCCCCCATGCCTCTTCGTCTTTGTCTTCCACCTCGCAATGCGCTAGCACTCAAGCTCTGCTGCCGCCGTCGACCTTCGCCTCTGCTCCAACAACGGCCGCTGCATCGACCTGTTCTTATCAGATTTCATCCGCACACCTCCCTGTTCAACAGCCCTGGTTAGTTCTCCTTCTTCCTCTCCTCATAGATCCGCTAGGGGTTCAACAAAGTTCATCGAAGTTCGTCCTTGTTCTTGGCTGTAGCATTCATTTTTTATTCGAACTCGGTCTCTTTCCAGCGCAGTAGTATTCATAGCACATATTTTCGCTATCAGAGCGTCTTCTTTTGAACGGAAAACGCGATCTGGATCTTATGAACTGCTCGAGTACTGATACTTTAGGTTTAAATATTTTTGCATTAACTGAAGTGCGGTAGATACGAAATCATAGCATCAATCTGTGAAACCTGTTTTTCTCAACACTTAGAAATTTTTTCATCCCCAGATCTGCTCTTTCAATATCTGTATGGGCGGCTTAACTCATAAATAGTAACCCGCCAGGTATCATTAGTCCCCTCTTAAGCCGCCAATAGTTCCTTATAAATTTGTGATGCCAATCTCTGGCTTAACACCTATGCATGCTTCTTTATTGCTTCCCTGTTAACCATAGGCCGGCTTAATCATGTAATATTGAACCGGCATAACCTTTCTTTCAGATCATTGATAAGATGGCTAAGACATACACGTCTTGCAATTGGGTCAAATCCCGGGTTACCGAAGAATATTTGAACAACTTTGTCTCCACTGGCGCTTCAGCCAAGAAAGAGATCATCCATTGGAGAGCTCCTCGTGGGGAAATTCCTCCTCAACTAAAAGATGGAGAAATAATTGTTTTTGATAACCACTTGGGCCGAGGATTTAGTCGACCCGGCTCAAAGTTTTTTCGTGATGTGCTGCATTTCCTTCAACTTCACCCTCAAGACATTGGACCCAACTCCGTGTCCAACATCTGCAACTTCCAAGTATTTTGCGAAGATTATCTTCAAGAGGAGCCCAGAGTTGATTTATTCAGGGAGTTCTATTTCTTGAACCGCCAAACAGAGTTTGTTGACGGGCCATGTCAAGAACTTGGTGGAGTCTCTGTTTAGAAGAGGAAAGAAGTCAGCTTTCCCCATGCTAAACTGCATAGTCACCCCAAAGACTGGAACCAAACTTGGTTCTATTGTCAAGATACATCTCCAGTCGGTGAGAATCCTCTGCCGGGTTACCGTGAACACCGACTTAGCAACACACATCCACTCCCCCAACAGCTCAATGCGAGGGAACAAGCCAAATACGCACCGGCCTTTTGAAAGCTCAGAGCCTGTATGGCCAACGGCTTAACTGGCGTCGAGTTTTCCCGGTGCTGGCTATCTTGGAGTATCTTGCCATTAAGCCACCGCCCCGGCTTAATGTGCGAATGCACTGGTGACGTAAACGATCCTCAACGCCATTATAACATTCAATTGTCTGATGCAGAAATCACTGAAGCCACCAAGAAACTGCTGAATGAATCTGTGAAGGAGTGCAGCAAAACCGGACTTAGTCTGTTCTGTACTTTCAACAAGCCGCCAGCTGTAATAATTGCACATCTTATGCTTAATCCATATTTTGATGTCTGCTTATGATTTTTTCAATCTTAACAGGCTAATGATCCATTTTGGAAGAGGAAAACGCAGGATAAACCGGCAAAACCGGCTCGTGTGAAAACCAAGGCCATCAAGAAGTCCACCAACAAGACTACTGAGTCCGCTAATGAGAACGAGGATAATGAGTCAGAGGTAGAACTTGAGTCTCTTGGCTCCTTTTTTATACATCTCATTGACAATGATTGTTATCAGGACGACGCAGAGGCCAGCCGTGCAGGTGATGCAGAGATAATTACTCTTTGTTCCAGCTCAGAACCTCTGCCAACACAGAAAGCCCGACAAACAAGCCGGAATGTAAGATTTTCTCACCCTCTAGCTCACTTGGATCCCAACTTTCTTTTGAAGAAATAGCAACACGAAGCTCGCTGAGTCACCCGGCGTAGTGGTGGTCAGATCACTTCTTCCGGCTTACCAAACACGCCGGTTCGCAAACGCCGCCCAGAGGTCCTACAAATTTCTGATATATTTTATCCCAAGGCAGGTCATTTTCGACAACCTCTTAACCCGTCTGGTTCAAACTATCAGGCGACTTCTCATTATTCCTATGGCGAGTCATCAGGGACACAAATCCCGGCTTTTAAAACTGTACCTGGGTAAGGATACCTTTTAACCATTCATACCTTATGCTCTGTTAATTATACTAACCTCTTGACACTTCTTATTCTCATGGGCCAAACCAAGTCCAGCAAGAAAGCCAAGCTAACTAAGCCGACCGACGATCTCAATCTGTCTGAGCCGGAGAAGCAATAGTCAGAACCTGCTAGCCCAATTGTTGATGCTACCATTAATGATCCTCCACCTCAAGATCATGGAGTTTCTCCAGCCGATATGGATGCTGAGCCAGTGCTCTCTAAGTCGCTAGGCTCAATTAAGCCTGCTGCGGAGAAGACTGATGATGTTATTGTCACCGGCGTTGGATTCACAGCTCTGGGTCAACCTACTGTCTTATCTAAGCACAGTGCAAAAGAAGAAATTTTTGCTGAAGATAAAGGCAAAAGGAGAACGGACTTGGAGAGCTATACTCATTTCTGTTATCAGGATCTCCACTCTGGTTATTTAAACCATCTATACACCAGCCGTGAATTTGAAGCCGGCTTAGTGAACCTGATGAAGGAGCGCTATGAGGTAAACACTGCAACTCCTTGTTACATATATATTCTTCCCCTTAACCGCCAAGTTTATTGAACATGATAGAATACCAAGTGGTGTAAACTTCAATAGTTGCATAGATCAACTCCAGTAGCCCCCAAGGGCCGGTTTATACTTGCAAATATAAACTGGGACTTTTTAATACCAGCGCCTTAACTTTTCATCTGTAGCCCCCAAGGGCCAGCTTAATAAATATGTTGAGCCTGGACTTTTAAACTCAGCAAGAATTAACATTACGTCCGTAGCCCCCAAGGGTCGGCTTAACAAACATGTTAAGTCGAGACTAACCATCTTCTAGAAATCCATAATCCCAGTCATAGCCTTCGTAAGCCGGATCATCATCATTTTTCCGGGTCAGCAAATAAAGCCATGTTTGAAGAGCAATATGCATTAGCCGCCAAGTGCCAAGTATGATACTTGTATTGTACCTGGGACTTCACAATGTTTGAAGAAGCAATAGACATTAGCCCCCAAGTGCCAAGTATAATACTTGTATTGTGCTTGGGACTTCAAATAGATTCATTGCCATCTTATTTACTGTTTACTTTTGCAGACGGAGCTTAACCGTAAATAATCCCAAGTCGCCAATCTTCAAGAGAATATCAAGTCTCAACAAGCAGAAACCTCCAAGGCCAAGGATGAACTGACTAGTGCCTTAGCCGCAATGGAAAAAATGAAGGAAAGCTTCAAGACTGAACAAGCGGGTTGGGAGATAGAGAAAGCAGCCCTGCTGAAGAGGGCTGAAGATGCTGAAGCGGCCCTTGAGCCGGTATCTCCAGAGCTTCCCAGTTTACAAACAAATTAATGCCATGACTGCTGCCGTTTTTCGTAAAATAACTCTTTTAATCTCTGAACATATGTTTATCCAATATGCTCCCGGCTTACAAACATCCTTGATGACACAGGATCCCGGGTTATCCATCTTGGCGCAGACATGCGGAAAAAGCTGAAAGCTGCTTACACGCTCATAGAACAGCTGTATACTGGCGCACAGCGGGTCATCTGCACAGCTGCTCACAACAAACCAGCTCCAACCCTTATCAAGGACACGTTGGACAAACTATCGATGTTGCCTGCCAGGTTCGAAGAGTTGAAGAAATCAGCTGCAAGAGCCGGTGCCCTTACTGCACTAACCCGGGCCAAAGCGTGGCTAGCTGATCTTAAACCGGCAGATTCGGCAAACGGCTGCCTAAGCATAAAAGAAGATGGGTCACCCTTCACTGCAGATGACTTCGCCACTTTTACAATGGAAGTGCGTTCTTTGGCTAGCAAACTGGCTGAAGAAACTGATCTTACACATTACCAACCGGTTTATGATGCCAACAATAAAAAGGTGAAGGCACTGACTCATGATGCTCCGGAGCTGACTCCTCCGATCCGTAAGCACACGTATGCCCCTGATGTTGATCCATCCACACTTATAAGTGATGAAGCTATATTCAGAGCGTTAACTAGGATTGACTGGTTGACCACTAACTTCTAGCCATTGGGTGAAGAGGAGGCAGATGAACCAGTGTTGGACGAGCCGCAACCTTCAACACAACAAGGCCAAGAGTCGTAAGCCATAGGCCGGCTTAGCAGCTGCTTTCTGTGAAACTGCTAAGACAATTACTCCTGTGGGGCATTCGATGTCTTTGTAATAGGCTTTAGTTAAACTCTTGATCTACCATGCCATCGTGCATGTTTTGTTCTGCGTGATACCATTGATCTGTCCAATTGAAGATCTGCCACGTATGTTTATGATTTCATCAACTGTGTGCACCAGACTTATTTATTGTACCTGCACACAAACACATGACAAGGATCCTGGCGGTTTACCGTAGGATGGGTCACAATACCATATCCAAAATCACTGGTGGCTAAAGATAGTCCATAACCAGGGCCGGTTTAATCATGACCTTTAATAAAAAACATCAGAACTGTGATACCCCACCGGCTTAATTTACCAGCGGAAGAAGGGTGAAAACCCAAAAGATTGAGCGTACAAAGCTCTGTGCAAGTTGACACGTACGGCCGGCTTAATACGCCATATGCAGCAAGGGGTAATATCCTAAACTTAGAGCGTAGCGCTTCCAAGCATATAAAATCATTATATCCTGGCGACTTATAGTCTTAAAACTAGGCCGGGTTAGTAAACACCGGGTAATTTCATGTATAAATCAGAAGGCATGTAGCCCTCCTTCGTTTTTAACCATGTATCAATATGTAATAGGAGAGGAATCTAAAAAATGTTCAAATCAAAAATCAAAAAATCAAGGCTGTCATAGGTGGCCAGACCTAAAAATCAAGTGCGTTCAAGGGCTGGACCGCCACTGAATTAAACCTTCATACAAACCTTATAAGCCGGACCTCACATAACCAATCATCGTTTTAACTTTGACAAATTCAGGGTCTGTATAAGATTGACTTGTCAAAAGTACGGCGGGTCATTCTAGGATTACCTGGGCGGAGTGGCAGACTTAAAAAGGCAGGATAACTCGGGTTTTTAGGTGAATACACCTGGCTTCCAAGCCTGGCTTTTAAGCCTGTTACAAGGGTCATAAAAACTCTTGTCCGTTGAACAAAGAGCCCCCAAGTAACATTATATTCCGGGCACATAAGCCGGATCAACAAGGGTAATCATAGTTATGCTCGATGAGCAGGAAGCCCCCAAGTGATATATTTGTGAGCTGTGCTCGCCGGGTACCTATGTTTGAGTCGTGTTGTGCAACAGACTCTCTTTGGTCCCTGTAATTTGGCATGAAGCCTTTGAGTGATCATATAAAACAAAGACTCAATTTTTGAGAAATGAAACGACAGAGACCATGAATTATCAGGGGTGCCGACTTTATCATATTAATCATAATATATACATTGTCAAAATATGTACATCAGGTGAGCCGGTGGCTGAGGTATAGTAAGGCCGAAGATGAGCAATATTCCACGGCCGGCGGGTTTCCTCCTCCGACGTGCATGACTCCTTGCGGTCTCGAACATTGATAAGGTAGTATGACCCATTGTTCAGATTTTTGCTGACCAAAAAGGGCCCTTCCCAAGGTGGGGATAGCTTGTGCATATCAGATTGATCTGGATAAGACAGAGCACCAAGTCACCTTCTTGAAAAGTTTTGGTTTTAACCCGGCGGCTGTGATAACGGCGTAGATCTTGCTGGTAAATCGCCAAACAAGCCGCTGCAAGGTCACGCTACTCATCTAACAGGTCAAGTGCATCCTGATGTGCTTTTTCATTGTCAGCTTCAACATAAGCCGCCACGCGAGGCGAGTCATGACGGATGTCACTAGGGAGAACCGCCTCTGCTCCGTAAACCATGAAGAAAGGCGTGTAACCTATAGATCTGTTGGGGGTAGTATTGATACTCCATAACACGGAAGGTAATTCCTCCACCCAACAACCCGGCGTCCTCTGCAAGGGAACCATAAGCCGGGGCTTGATACCTCTTAGGATCTCTTGATTGGCTCTCTTAGCTTGACCATTAGACTGGGGGTGAGCCACTGATGATACATCAAGCCAGATATGCTCACGTTGACAAAATTCTTCCATAGCACCCTTGGATAGATTAGTGCCATTATCAGTTATAGTACTGTGGGGAAAGCCAAAACAGAAAATCACCTTTTTGATGAATTGAACCGCCGTTGCCGCGTCACATTTACTAACCGGCTCTGCCTTGACCCACTTTGTAAACTTGTCAACCGCCACCAGGAGGTGTGTCTTTTTATCATTGGACCTTTGGAAAGGCCCAACCATATCGAGCCCCCAAACTGCAAACGGCCAAGTAATTGGAATCATCCTTAATTCTTGAGCCGACACGTGAGCTCGGCGTGAAAACTTTTGACACCCATCACATTTACTGACTAGATCCTCAGCATCGGCGTGAGCCGTCAGCCAATAAAACCCATGACGGAAAGCCTTGGCTACAAGAGACTTAGAGCCGGCATGATGACCACAATCTCCTTCATGATTCTCTCGTAGAATCTCACAACCCTCTTCAGGAGAAACACAATGTTGGAACGCCCCTGTAACACTGCGATGATGCAACTCTCCATTGACAATAGTCATTGACTTAGACCGTTGGGTTATCTGCCTGGCCAAGGTTTCATCCTCAGGTAACTCGCCCTGGGTCATATAAGCCAAATATGGAACCGTCCAATCAGGAATAGCATGAAGAGCCGCCACTAGCTATGCTTCCGGGTCAGGGATGGCAAGATCCTCCTCTGTAGGCAATTTAATAGAAGGGTCATGCAGAATGTGCAAGAAAGTGTTAGGTGGCACCGGCTTATGCTAAGATCCTAACCGGCTTAAAGCATCAGCCGCCTCATTTTTCCTGCGATCAACATGTTCAACTTGATAACCCTTGAAATGACTCGCAATAGCATCAACCTCTTGAGATAAGCCGCCATGAGTGGATCCATAGAGTCCCAAGTGCCAGAGACTTGTTGAGCCACCAGATCTGAGTCACCAAAACACCTCACCCGGCTTAAGTTCATCTCCTTAGCCATCCGAAGACCATGGAGCAAGGCTTCATACTCAGTGGCATTGTTAGTACAAGGGAACATCAACCGGAGAACATAAGAAAATTTATCACCTCGCGGGGAAGTTAAGACAACTCCAGCCCCCGAGCCTTCCAACTGCCTGGACCCATCAAAGTGAATAGTCCAATATGTGCTATCCGGCTTCTCCTCAGGCATCTGCAACTCTGTCCAATCATTGATAAAATCTACAAGCGCTTGAGACTTGATGGCTGTACGAGGCACATACTTTAGACTGTGAGGTCCAAGATCAATGGCCCACTTGGCTACCTGACCTGTGACTTCTCTGTTTTGAATAATATCCCCTAAAGGAGCAGAACTAACCACAGTAATAGGATGCCCCAAAAAATATTGCTTGAGCTTTCGACTAGCCATGAAAACCCCATATACCAGCTTCTGCCAATGTGGATACCTCTGTTTGGACTCAATAAGTACCTCACTGATGTAGTACACTGGCCATTGAACCGAATGCTCTTTCCCTGACTCCTTTCTTTCCACCACAATGGCTACACAGACAGCTCGACTATTGGCAGCCACATATAATAATAAAGGCTCCTTATCAATAGGAGCAGCAAGAACTGGCGGCTCAGCCAATTGTTTCTTCAAGGCCTCAAATGCCTGATCAGCAACATCACTCCAGACAAAGTGATCTTACTTCTTCATCATCTGATACAGAGGAATAGCTTTCTCACTCAACCGGCTCATGAACCGGCTTAAGGCCGCAATACGACCCGCCAACCGCTGAACATCATTGATACACGCCGGCTTAGCCAGAGAGGTGATGGCTGTTATCTTCTCCGGGTTAGCCTCAATGCCCCGTTCTGAAACCAAAAAACTCAAAATCTTACCGACTGGCACACCAAAAACACACTTGGCCGGATTAAGCATCATCTTATAAACCCGGAGATTGTCAAAGGTTTCCTTCAAATCATCAATCAGGGTCTCCTTCTTCCTGTATTTTACCACAATATCATCCACATAGGCATGAACATTGCGCCCAATCTGATTATGAAGAAAATTCTGCACACATCGCTGGTAAGTCGCCTGGGCACTCTTGAGCCCAAAAGGCATGGATGCATAGCAGAAGGCTCCAAAGGGGGTGATAAAGGTTGTCTTCTCCTGGTCCTTAACTGCCATCTTGATCTGATGATAACCAGAATAAGCATCAAAAAAACTCAGACGCTCACAACCTGCTGTAGCATCAATAATTTGATCAATACGGGGGAGAGCAATGGGATCAGCCGGACAAGCTTTGTTTAAATCGGTATAATCCACACACATGTGCCAGGTGTCGTTCTTCTTGAGCACCAGCACCGGGTTAGCTAACCACTCAGGGTGAAAGACTTCAACAATGAACCCAGCCGCCAAGTGCTGGGCGACCTCCTCACCAATAGTCTACGCCTCTCTTCATTGAAACAGCGAAGGAATTGCTTGACTGGCTTAAACTTTGGATCAATATTGAGAGTGTGCTCAGTGAGTTCCCTCGGTACACCTGGCATATCTGAAGGCTTCCATGCAAAGATGTCCCGGTTCTCACGGATGAACCCGATGAGCGCGCTTTCCTATTTCGAATCCAAATTAGCACTGATATTGAACTGCTTGGATGAGTCGCCAGGAACAAAGTCAACTAGCTTGGTGTCATCTACCGACTTAAATTTCAACAAAGGGTCATGCTCTGTGGTTGGCTTCTTTAAAGATGTCATATCTGCCGGGTCAACATTATCTTTGTAAAACTTCAACTCCTCTGTCGCACAAACAGACTCAGCATAAGTAGCATCGCCTTCTTCACACTCCAAGGCTACCTTGCGACTCCCATGCACTGTTATAGTGCCCTTGTGACCCGGCATCTTCAGCTGCAAATAGACGTAATAAGGCCTTGCCATGAACTTAGCATAAGCCAGCCGCCCAAACAAAGCATGATAAGGGCTCTTGATTTTAACCACTTCAAAGGTTAAGGTCTCAGATCTGGAATCATAGTCATCTCCGAAAGCAACCTCCAAATATATTTTACCAACCGGATACGCCGACTTGCCAGGCACCACACCGTGAAAAACTGTATTCGATGGATTAAGATTTTTGTTAGTCAATCCCACGCGACGAAAAGTCTCATAGTAAAGGATATTGATACTCCTGCCCCCATCCATGAGCACCTTGGTGAATTTGTATCCTCCAACCTGAGGCGTCACCACCAAAGCCAAGTGACCCGGATTATCAACCCAGGGCGGGTGATCTTCACAACTCCACACAATGGGCTGCTCAGACCATCGCAAGTAACGGGGAACCGCCGGCTCAATGGCATTTACTACCCTTTTATGGAGCTTCTGATCCCGCTTGCATAAACTTGTGGTGAAGACGTGGTACTGCCCGCTATTCAACTGCTTCGGGTTACTTCATATAACCAGATTGCTGCTGCTGACTTCCCTGATTGTTCTGTTGATTGTAACCACCTTGATTACCTTGGCTTTGAAAACCGGAATTAGAACTTCCACCACCATAACCCGGACCGTGAGAGCCGGAGCCTGAACCGCCGTTCAGCCCATGATTGTTTTGGAAAAGATTGGAATTTCTGTACTCCTTCATAATGAAGCAATCCTTCCAGAGGTGAGTGGATGGCCTTTCCCGTGTACCATGCCTTGGATAGGGTATATTCAGCTGCCGCTCCAGATCGAAACCTGACCCCCCAATCCATGGAGGTGGCTTTCCCTTGCACTGTTGTCCATTATTCTGCGTATTGGTGTTAGCCACAAAATCTAAATTATTATCATCTTTGCGCTTACCGTTGCCTCCCCGACTCGCCGGATTATGCTGCTGCCCTGTGTTACCGCCACTCTTCTTTCCCTTTCCCGGCTTTTCCTCAGACTCGGGGTCCTTGGTACCGTCAGAGTGGGCATACTTAACCAGAGCCGCCATCGCTCCCCCATGTCATTGCAGTGGCGCTTGAGCCGCCCTAAGTTCTGCTTAAGGGGCATAAAACGACAATTCTTCTCTAACATCAAGACTGCTGAGCCGGCATTGGTACGATCCGATGAATGCAGGATAGTCGAGACCCGGCGCACCCAATGGGTTGTTGACTCGCCTTCTTCTTGGATGGAGGAATCCAGATCCACAATCGACATAGGCTTTTTGCATGTATCTTTAAAATTCTGGATAAACCGGGCTTTTAACTCGGCCCACGATCCAATGGAGTTAGCAGGCAGCCCTGTCAACCAAGTGCGGGCCGTCCCTTCCAACATCATCGTGAAGTACTTAGCGCATGCAGCATCGTCAACATCCAATAGCTCCATTGCCATCTCATAACTCTCAACCCATGCTTCAGGGGGTAAGTCGGTTGTGTAGTTGGGCACCTTACGAGGACCCTTGAAATCCTTGGGCAAACGTATGTTGTGTAAAGCCGACACTAACATGGCACTCCCAAGGTTCTGGAGGTTACCCCCGTCTCCACCGAAGTCGTTGGATAAACCGGAGAACGTTGATGAGCCCCTTGCTGAGCAGCCAGCTCAGCTTCTCGGCGTGCTCTTGCCTGATCCACCAAATCCTGAGCATTAGTACCACCGCGCGCCGGGTCATGTCCACGGGGCGGGTTACGGTGTCTCTCACTGCTTGAAACGGCCGGTGAATCAATGTGGCTGCTATAACTCCGGCTTGGGCGAGGGGTTGAGTGAATCCTCTCACGACTGTAAGAATAAGCCTCATGTTGTACCAATGCAGTCTAAAGAAGCTCCCTAGCCCTACGCGTTTCAATCGCAGCTGGAGACTCGCCTTCCACCAGGAGAGCCACCAATTGCGACGCCGCAGTGATCATATTATCCAAAGGGTTAGAATAATGACCCGGCAGCGTCGACACATATTGTGGTGGGATATTATTCAGACGAAGCGGATCCGTCACGCGTGGCTGAACCGGCGATCCAGCTCCAGGCGCGGTTACCGCCCGGTTTACCTCTAGTGGGTCACTGGTCCCTGCACCAGGTGTGTTGAAGAGGTTCCTTGCCTCATAAGCCGTAGGTAGATGACTCCGGTGCCTCCTTCTCATTACCTTGTTGGAGGCGTTGTGATCCAACATGAGCCGGAAAGACTCTGCCTGAATTCGTTGTGCCTGAACATCCAGAGCAGCTCGTTCTCCTATCATCCTCGCGTCCTCAGCCGCTAGATCCTCCTTGGCTTGAGCTATCTGATCTCGCAGTTTTGCAACTTCCGCGTTATGCTGATCTTGATCTGCCGAGTTAACCTCTGTTGTTAACAATGTTGTCAAACTGTCCAATAAGTCGGACAAGACCTGAGCCGGCGGGCGCATAGGGCCTCTTGCCCCGGCCGCCATTGTCGTTGCTGAACCGGAAATCATTGCTGCCGCAGTCGTAGAATTCTGCCCTGGCTGTGTACCGGCCATGAAAATTGCAACCCGGTTCGGCGGCTCACAGGGGTCCGGAATACTATCGCCATTGGAACAGCCCCTATGCCTGCCATCTTGCAGTTGATACAACGAAGTAGTCTCGCCCGTGGACGACTCACCATCAGAATAGATGGCTGTCTCACTGCCAGACATGGATCCTTCCTCAAATTCTGCCCCATGGATGAATCCAACGAAGGCGTGCTTCATGGCGGGTTGAACCCGAGCGGGTCGTGCACGCTGAGCTATCTCGATGATGTCGGTGCAGATGTCCGGCTCAGGGCCCAGTTTGCTGATCTTGTCGATGAAGACGTGGATTCCGCCGAAGGGGACCCAGTACCCGTACTCGATTGAGCCGGCCTCGGGGCCCCAGCCTGCGTCGTCGATGTAGAGCTTGCCGCGACGACTCTTGGTCATCCGGCCCACAACGTATCCCTTGATCCCTTCGAAGCTGCCATGTAAGAACTCAAAACCACCGTGCGCTGGCCCCACAGTGGGCGCCAACTGTCGTGGAATTGTCACGGCAGATGTCCTAGCAGAAGGACTTAGTCTGGAGCCATCGCAACAGGGTTAGATTAAAGGGGTTAAACGGGACAAAGGACACAAGGAGTTTATACAGGTTCGGCCCCTTGCGGTGATGGTAAAGGTCTAGTCCAGTTTGAGGTGGTATTGCTTATGTCTTGATTACCAGGGAGCGAGTACGCTTAACCTAGTTTTTGATCTGTTGTCTCTTGTCCTAAGTCGTCGCCGGGTCGTCCCTTTATATACATAGGTCGACGCCCGGTGGCTTACGGAATCCTGGCCGGCTCATAAACAACGTATCCGGCTCGCTGACTAGCTGTACATGCCTTATAATACAAGTTACACATATATGGCGGTTCACACTTGTTTGGGCCTTAAGTAACCTTTGGGCTTCAGGCCGTTGATGAGTCTGCGTCATGAGCTACCGTCTTAAGCATCTTCATGGGCTTTGTCTTGATGAACCGCTAGGGACTTAACCCGACCCCTCCTGGGCGGGTTAACCCAATAGTTATATCCCCAACACTACCTCTTGAGCATGCATTGGTTTTCCCTTGAAGAGGAAAGGGTGATGCAGCAAAGTAGCGTAAGTATTTCCCTTAGTTTTTGAGAACTAGGGTATCAATCTAGTAGGAGACAACGCACAAGTCACCTAGTACCTGCACAAACAATCAAGAACCTTGCAACGAACGCGATAAAGGGGTTGTCAATCCCTTCACGATCACTCGCAAAAGTGAGATCTAATTAAGATAGTAAAGTAAATATTTTTGGTATTTTTGTTGTATAGATTGGAAAGTAAAGATTGCAAAATACTAAACGAGATGCGATGTAAATAAAAGAGATGCAATATAATAAGAAGGAGACCCAGGGGCCATAGGTTTCACTAGTGGCTTCTCTAAAGATAGCATGTATTACGGTGGGTGAACAAATTACTGCCGATCAATTGATAGAAAGGCGCATAATTATGAAGATATCTAAGGGAATGATCATGAATATAGGCATCACGTCCGTGTCAAGTAGACCGAAACGATTCTGCATCTACTACTATTACTCCACATATCGACCGCTATCCAGCATGCATCTAGAGTATTAAGTTCATAAGAACAGAGTAACGCATTAGGCAAGATGACATGATGTAGAGGGATAAACTCAAGCAATATGATATAAACCCCATCTTTTTATCCTCGATGGCAACAATACAATACATGCCTTGCTGCCCCTACTATCACTGGGAAAGGACACCGCAAGAATGAACCCAAAGATAAGCACTTCTCCCATTGCAAGAAAGATCAATCTAGTAGGCCAAACTAAATCGATAATTCGAAGAGACTTGCAAAGATATCAAATCATGCATATAAGAATTCAGAGAAGAACCAAATAATATTCATAGATAATCAAGTTCATAAATCCACAATTCAACGGATCTCGGCAAACACACCGCAAAAGATTATTACATCGAATAGATCTCCAAGAACATCGAGGAGAATTTTGTATTGAGAATCAAAGAAAGAGAAGAAGCCATCTAGCTAATAACTATGGACCTGAAGGTCTGTGGTAAACTACTCATGCTTCATCGGAGAGGCTATGGTGTTGATGTAGAAGCCCTCCGTGATCGATTCCCCCTCCGGCAGATCGCCGGAAAAGGCCCCAAGATGGGATCTCACGGGTACAGAAGGTTGCGGCGGTGGAAAAGTGGTTTCGTGGCTCCCCCTGATGTTTTTAGGGTATAAGAGTATATATAGGCGAAAGAAGTACGTCGGTGGAGCTACGAGGGGCCCACGAGGGTGGGGGCGCGCCCTCCTGCCACGTGGCAGCCTCGTTGCGTCTCCGACTTCATCTCCAAGTCTTCTGGTTTGCTTTCGGTCCAAGAAAGATCATCATGAATGTTTCATTCTGTTTGGATTCCGTTTGATATTCCTTTTCTGTGAAACACAAAAATAGGCAAATAACAGAAATTGGCACTGGGCCTCCGGTTAATAGGTTAGTCCCAAAAGTAATATAAAAGAGCATATTAAAGCCCATTAAACATCCAAAACAGATAATATAATAGCATGGAACAATCAAAAATTATAGATACGTTGGAGACGTATCACTCTAGCCTTCCCCAAGTTGCTTTCCACTCAAATCTTCTTTCCACCAAATCCAAATTTGTGAGAGAGAGTTGAGTGTTGGGGAGACTATCATTTGTAGCACAAGAGCAAGGAGTTCATCATCAACACACCATCTATTACCTTTTGGAGAGTGGTGTCTCCTAGATTGGTTAGGTGTCACTTGGGAGCCTCCGATAAGATTGTGGAGTTGAACCAAGGAGTTTGTACGGGCAAGGAGATCGCCTACTTCGTGAAGATCTACCCTAGTGAGGCAAGTCCTTCGTGGGCGATGGCCATGGTGGGATAGACAAGGTTGCTTCTTCGTGGACCCTTCGTGGGTGTAGCCCTCCGTGGACTCGCGCAGCCGTTACCCTTCATGGGTTGAAGTCTCCATCAACGTGGATGTACGATAGCACCATCTATCGGAACCACGCCAAAAATCTCTGTGTCTACATTGCGTTTGCTCCCTCCAAACTCCTCCCTTTACCTTCATATGCAATGTTTTACATTCCGCTGCTATACTCTTTGACTTGCATGTGTAAGTTGATTGCTTGACTTGTGCTAAGTTGCTAAAATCTGCCAAGACTTCAAATTGGGAAAAGGCTAGATTTCTATTTGGTCAAGTAGTCTAATCACCCCCCTCCAGACATACTTTCGATCCTACAGTGGGCGGCTGGCCGGGGCGGTGGGGGGTCAGGGGAAGCGGGGGCGATGGGGGTCGATGGCGGCGGCCGTGCGGTGGGGGTCGGGGAGAGATAAGACAGAGAGAGAGAGAAGAGTGGGAGGTGGGGTGGGCCGTTAGGGCCGTTAGAAGGGGATTCTTTGCTGTCCGCTACCGGGCGGCAAAGAATCTTTGTCGTCAACTAGCAGACGGCAAAGAGGTGGGGGTGGGCCGTTCGAGCGTACTGCCCGGCGCTGGCCTCCAGTGGAACACACCCACCTCTTTGCCGTCTGCTTTTGGTCACTTTGCCGTCAGCTAGCAGACGACAAAGTATTGGCTGATGGCAAACTGTATCTTTGCCATCAGCCAATTCTTTGCCATCTATTTTTTGTAAGTGGACGACAAAGACCCTCTTTGCGGTCAGCTAGCAGACGACAAAGGACTGGCTGATGGAAAATTCCCTGATTCCAGTAGTGACCCGAATTCAGATCCGGACCCCCAGCAAGATTAACGTCGTGGACCAAGAAAGGACTTGACTGGGGATCTGCCAATGAGGTGAATATGATGCAAAAACGCATCTCCAACATAATGGAGACCAGCGCCAAGCTGACCAATGTGGTCTAGATAATGCTTGGTCGCCACCTCCTTCCTTGCCAGCAGAGGGCCACCCAGATGTGGTCCTATAAGCCTGAAGGCCCTCGGAGGTGCTGGTCAAACCTTCCGACGAAGGGTGGGGGGTTGAGTTCTCGCCGCCCTTGCCGAACACCAACAACCAGGCGGCGGCGGGCTGGCCGGACACGATGGAGGAATTGGTGAACAACTCTGTTATTGTCGACGAGCACTGTGCCCTTATGGGTGCGGTTCTACAGGGTGTTCGGTCCGTCCACACCGGACTGAATGGCACTATCCAAGGCCTTTTAATAGGCTGCAAGGTGAGTCAAGTAATGCTCCTTCTCCTCAAAACAGACTTAGCGTTTAGCTAGATTTTGAGTAGGCCTTGTGCATATCAGCCCCCGAGACTCTGTGAGGATTTCCAAAAAATCTTACATAGGGTCGAATATTCGTATGCAAGTTTTTGAGGCATCATTTTTAAATAGATATTGCAGGCAGCATCCTCGGTGGCGGCTGCTAATGTTGCAGCGCTGGAGGAGATGGATCGGAAGCTTAAATGCTCCGATGAAGAGCTTGACCTTGTCAACAAACGGCTTGATGAGGTGCAAGGTAAGCTCTAATCAAAGTGCATAGTTAATACCACCAGACAGTCACATTCCGAATTGTATACTAAGCACACAGTGTCTGGTGACTGCAGCTGCTACTGCGGAGGTCAAGGGCCTCAAGGCTGCGCTGAAGAGGGCTGAGGCGGCCGAAAAGAAAGCGGCTGGCGAAAAGGCAGTGGCCGAACTCGAGATGGTGAAGACCACTGACAAAAAACACGAGGCTCGAGTTGCCTAAGTGCAAGTGGAGCTCAAGGATGCCATCATGAAATGTGAGGCCCTTGGGCAGAAACAGAAAGAGCAGTCCTCTGAGCTATCCAAGGCAGAAAAAGAGCTCCGGGAGGCTAGGACCGAAGTGCGGGGTGCCCGAGAAGAGCTCTGCCAAGTGAGGCAGATTGCAGATGGTAAGCCATACTTATTGTAGTGTTTTTGGCGGCAACAAGTTTGCATTGCTGACGCGGGTCCGGCGCTCCGCAGGCATTTTCGCCGAACTTCCAAGGAGTGTGGCGGATGCAACAGAGCACTACGCTGTGCGGGAGGGGGACACCGAGCAGCAGTTGTTCTGGGCGTAGTTCCAGGCGCCCGAGCACCCCCCCCCCCTCCTGAGCAACCAGATGAAGTAGCTAATGGAACTACATCAGATGGCTAGGCCGGCCATGAAGGACCTTTGTGTCCGGCTGTGGCCCTCCAAGCCGATTCCGAGCAGCTACTTTGGACTGGTGCAGAAGCTGAGTGACGCATCGCCCCAGATTGATGCAGAGAAGCATTCTGCATGCCTCGAGGGAGCTAGGCTGGCGTTCTCGAAGAACATGGTTCATTGGCCATGGATCAAGCCAATGGACATGGCCACTGGTCCCCCGCCGGTTGGAAAAGAGCATCGCCGCCCTAAACTATACTTTGCACAAGTTATGGATGGTTCTCGAGTGATAAAGGGCCAGTGTTCCAAAGAGGTAATCATTGACTGATTTTGTTAAGTTGTCAACTAGACCTTGTGCTTTATAATGTGGCCCATTTGCATGTTCTATACTACGGTAATTTTATTTTTACTCCTGTGTGTCCGTTTGTTTATTCTGAAAGTTACCAGTCGTCGGCTTCAGCCCCCAAGAGAATAATACGAGGGGTGTTTCGTCTCCGCACTGTTACCCTTAGCCGACGTCTCGGTGCCCGAAGGTGGTAGTCCGTGAGAGAGACTAGGCAATTAGACTATGCGGCTTTTTTTCTTTCACTTAGCCATAGGAGCTTGACTACGGAGCTAGTGACTAGCCCCCAATGCTTTGTGATGCACGGGGAAGCCGAGGCGTGCCTTTGTAATCACGTGGTTTGTGCTAGGACGAACCCTGCATGTGACACAGATAAATCGCCAATGATTTTAAGTTTAACACTTGTCATCGGATCGCCGACAAAGTTCACGCTTACTATGAAGGTCAGTTTTTGGATTTCTCCCCTGAGGTGCTTAACTGGGCTAGCCAAAAGCACAATCGCAGGGGTTCTCCCTTTATCTTCTTATTCAAACGTGCGGAACGTAAGAAGGTAAGCATAGGAGCCCGGGAACCCAACTATTGACCCAAGACATAGTTCGGAACTGATGCATATAATGCAATATCCAAGACGTCGAACACACAACGGAAATCGGTGCTAGACTTGGTACGTGGAGCTGATAAAGAGATAAGCTCTTGGTCAATTAACCGATTTGTGTTTGTTACACAATGTGTGCATGCCCAACTGTTCGAAGAGCGGGGAAAAGAAAAAAGAAACAAGGGCCAGACAATGTGGATGCTCAAACACCGTGAAAGGTGTTTTTTATTTTCCATAAGCTCTGGACGTCTATCCGTACCATTCGAACTACCGAGGTGTTTATGATGAGTAAGAAAAGAAAATTAACAGAAAGGTTTACACAGGGCCTTGATGTGTGGGTGGAAGCCTCAACTATGCCCTGCTGCACGTCTGCGCCTTTGCTTCTGCTGGGTAAGGAGGGCGTCCGTGTAGAAAGACCCATGCCGGCGAGGGGGCCTTGAATAGGAACCTTGAGAGGTGGCCTTATTATCGCAGCTTGATGTTGGGCGAGTCTGGGGTCATATTCGTTGTCCTCCGAGGATGCGGTAATCCCATAGTTCGGTTGAGCCGAACACGAGGTGCCGTTGTTTGATATAGGCCTTACGGATACCCATGGTATCTTGAGCGCGAAGTTGTGCTGACGAGGCACATAGAGCGCGACTATGTTGGGCATGCCGCGGGGTGTGTGGCCCTATTTGCGACGAATGCAGGCAAGCTCCCATGATGGGGACTGGGCTCGGGCCCGTTTAGTTGTATCTCTGGCCTTTACGGCGGGTTGATACCTAGGCCCATTGGCGACGGCTTGGTCTTCAGCTGCCAGGGCTGCAGTATGTTCCTTGGTCCGGAGTGAGCGCTTTGTGTTGCCGTTGATTGTTATGATGCCCGAAGGACCAGGCATCTTTAGTTTAAGGTATGCGTAATGCGGGACGACGTTGAATTTGGAAAACGCCATTCGGCCGAGGAGGGCATGGTAGCCACTGCGGAACGGGGCAATATCGAAGATCAAGTCTTCACTAGGAAGTTGTCTGGAGAGCCGAATACCACTT
Source organism: Triticum aestivum (assembly GCF_018294505.1). NCBI lineage: Eukaryota > Viridiplantae > Streptophyta > Magnoliopsida > Poales > Poaceae > Triticum > Triticum aestivum. The sequence goes on from NC_057799.1 coordinate 341,448,310, forward strand.
CCAGAGTCACCATGCCTGAGCAGTGGGCCTCTACGCCTAGAATAACCCCCTTGAAGGTGGTGTTACTGGGTTTGATCCTTGATGAATTGATCCCCTTTTTCCTCACCGTGTCTGCATAAAATCAGATTGAGGCTACTGCCTCCATCCATAAGGACTCTCACGAGGTGGTACCCATCGACAATGGGGTCGAGTACCAGGGCCGCCGATCCTCCATGACGGATATTGGTCGGATGGTCCCTGCAGTCGAAGGTGATCGGGCAAGCCGGCCATGGGTTGAACTTTGGTGCTACGGACTCGATGACGTAAACATCTCGTAGTGCGTGCTTCCTATCCTTTCTTGGTATATAGGTGGCGTAGATCATATTCACCATCTTGACCTCAGGAGGGAAGGGTTTTTGGTCTGCACTGTTCGGCCTGCGGGGCTCCTCATCATCCTCGCCTCGAGGACTTTTGCCAGAGTCCTCGGATGTGATCTTGTCGGCATTTTTATCACCCCATAGTTTCAGCTGGTGTGATTGGCGGGCTTCTCAGGGGTGCCATGGATCTAGCAGGGCCTGTCCAGGATTGCATCCAACTTGGTTGGGCCGTTGTCGGCGTCAAAACCGGCGGATCTCGGGTAGGGGGTCCTTAACAGTGCGTCTAAGGAGGATGGTAATAGGAGGCGGGGGACACAATGTTTACCCAGGTTCGAGCCCTCTCGATGGAGGTAATACCCTACTTTTTGCTTGATTGATCTTGATGATATGAGTATTACAAGAGTTGATCTACCACGAGATCGTAGAGGCTAAACCCTAGGAGATAGCCTATGATTATGATTGTTCCTGTCCTACGAACTAAACCCTCCAGTTTATATAGACACCGGAGGGGGCTAGGGTTACACCGAGTCGGTTACAAGGGAGTAGATCTACATATCCGAATTGCCAAGCTTGCCTTCTACGCAAAGGAGAGTCCCACCCGGACACGGGACGAAGTCTTCAATCTTGTATCTTCATAGTCCAACAGTCCGGCCAAAGTGTATAGTCCGGCTGTCTGAGGACCCCCTAATCCAGGACTCCCTCAGTAGCCCCTGAACCAGGCTTCAATGACAATGAGTCCGGCGCGCAGATTGTCTTCGGCATTGCAAGGCGGGTTCTTCTCCAAATTCTGAGTACCTGTCGAGTAGTGTTCGGCTTCCCATGAATGTTGCACTCCTTGGCTTCCGCGCCTAATAATGGCTATCCTCCACGTGTCGAGCGAATGCGAGAAGTCGGGGCATTTTTACACTTGCCACCCTAACCCTGTGAGCAAATCATCTATTTAAAGAGCCGGGGATCCCCAGATCCAGATCACACCATCCTCCCACAGTGAGTATTCAATGGAGCGCGCCCGGAAAAGCCCATCCCATCATGGCCGGCCATCGCAACTCCTCCTCTAGCTCCCGTAGCACTAAGTCAGGCAATTGGAAGAAGTGTTCCGCCCCCCACAGCCAATTAGTAGAGTTACAGATCTAGGGGTTTCTCCCTCCAGCGTATATGGTCCCTGTCCGAGCCGGACTAGCCACTTACAACGGCGGGGAGCAAGCGGAGAGCTTTCCCAACCCATCCATGGGGGAGCGGGTATGCCTTGTCCCTTACTTATTAAGGGGACTTGGATTTCCAATCCATCCGTTCCTCTGCGGGCTCCTGGAGTTCTACGGCCTCTAGCTGCATAACTTTACTCCCGCCTCCATATTACACATTGCTGGCTACGTCGAGCTATTTTTGGGCTGCGAAGCTCATTTCGAGCTATGGAAGAGGCTATTCTGCCTCGAACCCCGTACACAGGAGGGGGTCAATATATCAAGTGGGCGGAGCCGAGATATGGCGCATCGCCGGGACCGGATACCTGTCCGGTACTCCGAAGAAGACATCCGAAGACTGGCCTTCGGAGTGGTTTTATATGGAGGACGTCCCCCTTCCGGACCCTATTCGGATGGGCCTTCCTGAGTTCAATGACGCCCCTTTGAAGAAACGCCGTAGCTGGCGCCCTCGGAGCCCCCAGGAGGAAGATAACAGAGAGGTCCTTTACCTGATGGGCCGGATAAAAATGCTGGCCAAATCAGGATTGACAATAATCGAGGTTATGTCAATATGTATAATCCGGGGGGTGCAACCACTTCAATATCGGGGACAACCCATGTGGCATTTCAATGGAGAAGACGATGCCACCAGCTGCGGTCATAAAGGTCCGGACTCTGTCGCTGCTCTAGCAAAAATATTATCCAATTTATATAAAGGAGAGGAAGAGGAGTTCATCCGCATTAAGCCACGGGATGGATTCTCCATGTACAACCCCCCAAACTGGGTGAGCTGCTACTTTTTACTCCAGACCTTCCCGCATTCTTCATCATAAGTATTTACCTTGCTATTTCATAGGAGGAACTGCGAAAAGCTGTGAGGGAGGTCCACAGCCCATCTCCACAACCAGAGGACCCTAACCGGGCCCTCGACCCCAGACTCGAAGAAGATCCGGACACATTTGTGGAGCTCATCGACAGGACATTCTATCAGTTAAGCTGCGATGGTGCCTTGGTGGCCATCATATCCGATTATCCTGGACTGCTCCCTGCATCGCATGTAAGTAAAATCGGAGTCCCAACTTCTGAGAAGGATCCCTTTTTTTGCACTTCACCTACCGCACACATACGGTCTTACAGGGAAGACCCTCGGGACGCCATGCCGAACCCGCAGTGACTCACCAACAAGGGGCACCGAAACCGGGTAGGCTTAAAAGGAAGGCGGTCAGGACTGAGACGCCGTCGCAGAGGTATGAAAAAGAACCCTGCTCGGTGGTTGTCATCTTGAAAATATAATGACGTCCATGGTTCCTGGCAGGAAAAATGCTCACCGGACCGTATCCGGAGAGCCTGCCGGCCACACCTCCACCAGTCGGGCTCCAGAGCCGGACTTAGAGGCAGATGCTAACATGGGGACAATGCCGGATGTTCCTCCTACAGAGGATGCAAATAGGCTGTCCGCTACGAATTCCGAAGTGGAGAGTGCCATGAATCACAGGCGTCGCCGGGCCGTACTCCGCGACCCTTGTTTCTTTGAAGAGGCGTTCGATGCCTTCAACTCAGGAGACGCGTACATCCAACCTGCTCAAAATGGTCTTGCCAGAGCCACGAACCAGTATGTAAAGGATATACGGGTACGAAAACCTGATAATTATGTATATCAGTAGCCCCTGAGACTTGAAACAGTTGGCACAACTGATTTAAGGATCATTATTTGCGTAGGTTCTTATGGAGAAGAATACCCAGTTGTCTCAAGAGCTGGAGGAGTGCAAACCCCAGCTACGGGCCGCAGTTGCCGCCATGAAGGAGTCCGAGAAGGCCTCATTTGGTAACACTTGTTTCTATCAAAAAGAATGACATGTACCAGTTAGCATTCGACATGCATGCAAATCTAACAAAAGATTCTGCAGATGATCCCGGAGTGAATCTGAAGGTCGTACGGGGGGATGAGCAACATGCTCAACGACAGCTAAAGGCTGGCGAGCGCATGCTTACACAGGTTAGGCGGGAGAAAAATGATCTTCAAGATGCCAATACCTGGTTGGGCGTTGAACTGAAAGATGTTCGGGCCCAGCTTGCTGACTCCGTAAAGGAGAATAAGAGGCTTCGACGCAACATTTTTAGTAAGTGCTTGAACGAACTTTTATAGAGTTCGGCGAAGAAACCGGCTAACAGAGTTATATCTGTAGGTATGCTGACGGGTCGTCCCGCAGAGGAGATGCCCGGGTCTGCGGGTGATCTTCTGCGAGAGCTCTCACAACTACACGAACAAGTTCGGCAGGTGATGCAGGGCATTGCCCAGGCCTTGTGGCCATCCGCCTCCCTGCCAGGAGGCATGGGAGAGCTCATAGAGATGCTCAAGGGAGCACGGCGGCGCTTCCAATTATGGAAGATATCTGCCTGCCGACAAGGTGCAAGGGAAGCCTGGGCCATGGTGAAGACTCGATATACCAAGGCTGACCCGAACCATATGGCCGAAGTCGGACCTGTGGGGTCTGACGAGAAAGAGATCCCCGTCAGTTTGGTGTATGACCAGGTGAAATTAGCCGCAAAGTATTCCCAACAAGAATGTAGGCTAGACAGCCTGTTGGATGGTATAGAAGAACAATTTAGTCAATCTAAATGACTATGTACTTCAAGTGACATATATTGTCCCTAGCCGGATTGTAAATCATTTGTCATGGCGGACCTTTTCGCTTCGACCTCCGGACCTGACAGTCCGGAGTGTATCCGAATACCCGCTCAGTTATGTAGAAACCAGGGTACGCGTGGAAACCAGGCGTAGGGGTCATAAGTGCTTGAACAGACAAGTACCCAACTAGCTATGTTATATTACATGGATAGTAAGAAACATCTTCCAGGGAGAATAGTTCCGTTAAGGGTTCCTTTCCCTGGGCACGCATGCATTAATGTGCATGCCCGAACTGCGAAAAGAGACGCAGGATATGAACATCTGGGGCTTGTATTGAAATAAGCAAGCGTCATCTTTTGTTCACCGACCGAATATTCCCTTAAGAACGCTAGCTTTCGGCTTCACCCAGTCTGAGGTACACATCCCGCTGACCCGTCAGTAACAATCGCAGAGGTGCTCCCCTTATGCCCTAGCCGAATTAACGGGAACGTAGGGCATAAACACAAGAGCCAGGCAACCCAGCTTTGCCAAAACTTAAGTCATATCGATGCATATAATGGCGAAGAAAAGGTACATGTGGAAAAGTAACACATGTGCCCATAGAGCCCGGAACATAGTTATATTAAGTTTCTGTATAAGAAGCCCCCAGGTATAATGAGAACGCCTAGCGCATCAAGATTATGTAGTTAGGACACATTTTAACCTTTTAAGGCCGTGAAGAAAAAGGGAAGAAAGAAAGAAAGAAAAGACAGGTAACAGATATATATATTAAAAATTGACGGAGGTATGGAGACGAACACAGAATCCGGCACTAGGCGTAAAACCTTCGGAGTCTGGCCGCGTTCCATGGGTTTGGCTCGAGTCGATTGTCCGATGCATCCCGCAGACGGTAGGCACCACCGGTCAGAACTTTGTCAATAATGAAGGGACCTTCCCATTTGGGCTTGAGCTTGTCCTTTTTCTTCTCTGGTAGGCGTAGAACGAGTTCGCCAATGTTATAAGTTTTGGCCCGTACTTCTCTGCTTTGATACCGTCGAGCCTGTTGCTGACGGAATGCGGAGCGAGCTTTTCCCACGTCATGCTCCTCCTCCAGGGCGTCCAAACTGTCATGCCGATCAAGCTCGGCTTCTTTCTCTTCATACATGCACACTCGAGGTGAGTCATGAACGATGTCGCAGGGCAGTACCGCCTCTATGCCGTACACCATAAAAAAGGTTTGTATCCGGTAGTGCGATTCGGCGTGGTCCGCAGCCCCCATAGTACGGAGTCGAGCTCCTCAACCCAGTGCGTATCTGATTCCCTCAAGGATCGCACTAATCTAGGTTTAATGCCGCTCATAATGAGACCATTTGCTCGCTCGACCTGACCGTTTGTTTGGGGGTGATAGACGGAGGAATAATCAAGCTTAATGCCCATGTTGCCGCACCAAGTTTTTACCTTGTCGGCTGTAAAGTTCGAGCCGTTATCGGTGATGATGCTGTGGGGGACGCCGTAACGGTGTACAACCCCGGATATGAAGTCTATCACTTGTCCGGACTTGGCCGTTTTAACTGGTTTGGTCTCTATCCATTTGGTGAATTTATCCACCATGACCAATAGGTACTTTTTCTTATGGCTTCCTCCTTTAAGGGGTCCGACCATATCAAGCCCCCAGACCACGAAGGGCCAAGTAATGGGGATTGTTCGGAGAGCAGTAGGTGGCAGATGGCTTTGGTTTGCAAAAAGCGGGCAACCGACGCAATGTTGGACGAGGTCCTGTGCATCTGCTCGGGCCATCGGCTAGTAAAAACCTATACGGAAGGCCTTGCTTACAAGGGCCCGAGCTGCGGCGTGGTGGCCGCCGAGTCCAGCATGGATTTCTGCCAAAAGTTGCCGTCCTTCCTCTTCGGAGATGCACCTTTTAAGTACCCCGGTAACGCTTTTCTTATAAAGCTCTCCCTCGTGGACCTTCCAGGCTTTAGACCGCCGCACAATGCAACGTGCCTCGTTTGGGTCCTCAGGGAGTTCTTGCCCAGTTAGGTAGGCCAACAAGGGTTCTGTCCACGGGGCGACGACAGCCATAATCACGTGGGCCGAAGGCGTTATTTCGGTGGCAGAGCCTCCGATTACGTCAGAGTGTTCAGTATCTGGCGTTGTGGCCGGGTCCGGACTGTTGTTGCCGGTCTCCCCTTCCCAAACCACGGATGGCTTAAACAGCCTTTCCAAGAAGATATTAGGTGGGACAGGCTCGCGCGTAGCGCCGATGCGGGCGAGGATATCCACCGCATGATTGTTTTCTCAGACCACATGGTGGAATTCGAGCCCCTCGAACCGGGCTGACATTTTGAGGACAGCGTTGCGGTAAGCCGCCATTTTTGGATCCTTAGCGTCGAAGTCTCCATTTATTTGAGATATTGCGAGGTTCGAATCCCCACGCACCTCTAGGCATTGAATGCCCATGGAGACTGCCATCCGGAGACCATGTAACAGGGCCTCATATTCTGCTGCGTTGTTGGAGTCTGTGTATAATATTTGGAGTACGTATTGGACTGTATCTCCGGTGGGGGATGTCAGGACGACGCCTGCCCCCAGACTAGCCAGCATTTTAGAGCCGTCAAAGTGCATGATCCAATTGGAGTACACACCGTACTCTTTAGGGAGTTCGGCTTCTATCCATTCGGCGACGAAATCAGCCAGTACTTGTGACTTAATGGCTCGCCGTGGTTTGTATGTTATGTCGAACGGGAGGAGCTCAATAGACCATTTAGCAATCCGGCCCGTGGCATCGCGGTTATTTATTATGTCGTTGAGTGGTACTTCAGAGGCCACCGTAATTGAACACTCTTGAAAGTAGTGTCGTAGTTTTCGGGATGCCATGAAGACCGCGTATGCTATCTTTTGATAATGTGGGCACCGTGATTTGCATGGAGTGAGGACAGTGGATGCGTAGTATACCGGCTTTTGAAGCGGGAACTTATGTCCGTCCGTCTCTCGTTCGACGACGAGCACTGCGCTTACAACTTGGTGTGTTGCCGCTATATATAACAGCATTGGTTCGCCGATATTTGGTGGGGACAAGATTGGGTTGCTGGCCAAGACAGCCTTTATTTCTTCCAATCCAGCCATGGCCGCATCCGTCCACTTGAAGTGTTCGGTGCGTCGAAGAAGGCGATAAAGAGGTAGTGCCTTTTCTCCTAATCGGGAGATAAAGCGGCTTAAGGCAGCCACGCATCTAGTTAATTTCTGGATTTGCTTGAGGTCTGTTGGGATAGCCAACTGTGACAGACCTCGGATTTTAGGCGGATTTTATTGGAGACGATGAAGCCCAAGAGCTTTCCGGCGGGCACGCCGAAAACGGATTTTTCCTGATTGAGCTTGATGTCATATGTTGGGAGATTGTCGAACGTGAGCCTCAAGTCGTCTATTAAGGATTCGATGTGTCTGGTTTTAATGACCACATCGTCTACGTATGCCTCCACTGTTTTGCCGATTTGTGTTTCCAGGCATGTCTGAATCATGCGTTGATAGGTTGCACCGGCGTTTTTGAGCACAAAAGGCATGGTGTCAAAACAGAAGGGGCCGTATGGAGTGATGAATGCCGTTGCGGCTTGATCGGACTCCGCCATCTTTATTTGATGGTATCCGGAGTATGCATCGAGGAAGCACAATGAGCCATGTCCCGCGGTAGCGTCGATAATTTGATCGATGAGAGGGAGGGGGAAGGGATCCTTGGGGCAAGCCTTGTTAAGGTCCTTGAAATCGTCACATAGGCGCCAGGATTTGTCCTCCTTTGGTACCATCACTAGGTTTGCTAGCCAGTCCGGATGTTTTATTTGTCTAATGAACCCGGCCTCGAGTAACTTGGCTAGCTCTTCTCCCATGGCTTGTCGCTTAGGCTCAGAGAAACGCCGAAGAGTCTGCTTAACCGGCTTGAACCCCTTTAGAATGTTAAGGCTGTGCTCGGCCAGCCTGCGTGGGATTCCTGGCATGTCTGAAGGATGCCAAGCGAAGATGTCCCAATTCTCACGCAAGAACTCCTGCAGTGCGGCGTCTGTTGTGGGGTTTAGCTGTGTCCCGATGGATGCTGTTTTTGTAGGGTCCGTTGGGTGGACCTGGAATTTGACTATTTCATCCGTTGGTTTAAAAGAGGTGGACTTGGGTCTTTTGTCGAGTATCACGTCGCCCCTGTCCACTGTGGAGCACAGCGTAGTTAGTTCTTCGGCCGCAAGGGCTTCGGATAACGCCTCGAGGGCCAGTGCGGCGGTTTTATTTTCTCCACGGAGTGCTAAGTTCGGATCACTAGCTAGAGTGATGATTCCATTGGGCCCGGGCATTTTGAGCTTCATGTACCCGTAATGGGGTATAGCTTGGAAGATCGTGAATGCCTCCCGCCCTAAAAGGGTGTGGTATCCGCTACTGAACGGGGCCACTTGGAATGTGATTTCTTCGGACCTATAATTCTCCGGCATGCCGAATACCACATCTAGTGTGATTTTTCCCGCACATCGTGCCTCCCGACTAGGGATGATTCCTTTGAAGGTCGTGCTGCTTTGCTCAATGCAGCTCTTGTCTATTTCCATTTTTCGAAGAGTCTCCTCATAGATGAGGTTTAATCCGCTGCCACCGTCCATGAGCACTTTAGTAAGACGGAAGCCTTCCACAATTGGACTAAGGACCAAGGCGGCTGGTGCTCGGGCTGTTCGGAATTGAGGTTCGTCACTGGCATTGAAGGTTATGGCCGTATCGCTCCATGGATTTATTGCTGCAATGTGGCAGACTTCAGCAAGGCTGCGGAGTGCTCGCTTGCGCCTATTATTTGAGGCGAAGGTCTCGAAGACTGTCAATATTGTATTGTTATTTTCCACGGGATGGTGCTCTGTGGTGTTGTTGATGAGGAGATCCTCGCCGCTCTTGGCCACCTGCCGGAGTATCCAACATGCTCTATGGCTGTGTTGGCATGGTATCTGGTGTACTGTGAATTTTGCATGGCCCATTGAGCCATCCTTCCAATACAGTTCCACGCCCTGTAGTGGGCTTTGGTTTCTTTGTAATTAGATCGGGTGACTTACGAGAGTACGCCCTTTTAGTTCGGACGGGGGGTTTAGTGAGAGCCGGAGGATGCCAGAATATTGTTTGGGTTTTCCAGGCGCTTTCCATCGCACAGTACTTCTGTACTATGGCCGCCAAGTCAGCGAAGTGTGCTATGTCACGGTGACTTATGGCGTTGAGAATTCCCTTGTCCGTGCAATTTTTGCAAAATAATGAAATTGCGTCTTCCTCGTGACAGTCCTTGACCTTGCTCATTGCATGGAGGAATCTGGCCCAATAGAGATGTGCTGTCTCTTGGGGCTTTTGTCTAATGTGGGAAAGATCACTTATGTCTGGGTGGTTGGGTAGATTTAGGTCCAAACCCTGACCCGATCTGAGACCCAGGGGCGGAGGAGTTTCCAAGCTTGGCAGTTCGGGCTCCGGGATAATGCCCAATAAATCTGGCCCGCTGTCTGATTCTAGGTTCGAAGCTTCGGCCATGTCCTCCCGTAGACGGGTATCTGGCTCGGAGAGCTCGGGAATCCGGACATAGTTTGTCCTCAAAATAGAGGAAGAATCGCTGCATTGCTCCTCCACCACCGCTATCTGATGGGTGACCGGCGGAGAGTTAATCTCCCTTTGGTCGGGTTTAAGCCCGATCCGATCATAGTCCGTAGCGACTCCCAGGGCGGTGATGCGATCCAAGAGCTCGTTCAAGGAAGAGAGCTCCATTGGATCCATCTGCTCGGTGACTCCCGAGCCGACGTGGAGGCTGTTTTTGATGACCCGAGAAGTCATCGTCGGCGCGACGGCCGAACGGGCGGTCATGACGAAGCCGCCTAGTCGGAGAGTTTGGCCTACAACCAGGGCTCCCCCAGAGGTAATGTTGTCCTTGACAACAAGACGAGCCATCAAGCCTTATGGTGACGGCATAGTGGAACTCTCAATGAAAGCACCAATGTCAGTGTCAAAACCGGCGGATCTCGGGTAGGGGGTCCCGAACTGTGCGTCTAAGGCGGATGGTAACAGGAGGCGGGGGACAATGTTTACCCCGGTTCGGGCCCTCTCGATGGAGGTAATACCCTACTTCCTTCTTGATTGATCTTGATGATATGAGTATTACAAGAGTTGATCTACCACGAGATCGTAGCGGCTAAACCCTAGGAGCCAGCCTATGATTATGATTGTTCCTGTCCTACGGACTAAACCCTCCGGTTTATATAGACACCGGAGGGGGCTAGGGTTACACCGAGTTGGTTACAAGGGAGGAGATCTACATATCCGAATTGCCAAGCTTGCCTTCCACGCAAAGGAGAGTCCCACCCGGACACGGGACGAAGTCTTCAATCTTGTATCTTCATAGTCCAACAGTCCGGCCAAAGTGTATAGTCTGGCTGTGCGAGCACCCCCTAATCCAGGAGTCCCTCAGCCGTCCTGGTTGCCTTTAGAAGGCTTTTTTGAGGACCCAGACTTTGGATTGCGGAATCCGACATTTACTACTATCTCATCAGCTTCGTCGTCATTGCGGCGATGTTTATTCATGTTCCGTCGTGGCTTCCATTCCCGTCTCTGACTTCAGAGGTGTCGGGGGTTTCTGAGTTGGTACTTCTATGAGCCAGCCAACTGTCTTCTCCGGCGTAGAAACGGGTCATTAGGTGGGTGAGTGCTGCCATCGTTCTCAGCTTGTCCTGGCCGAGCTGACATGCTAGCCATTCATCTCGAATACTGTGCTTAAAGCCGGCTATAGCTTCGGCGTCTGGACAGTCAACGATCTGGCTTTTCTTGGTCAAAAAACGGTTCCAAAATTGCCAGGTTGACTCGCCGGCTGCTGGATTACGTGGCTCAGGTCATCGGCGTCCAGGGCCGGACATAAGTGCCCCGAAAGTTAGCTCGGAAGGCATCCTCGAGCTCCTCCCAACATCCTATGGAGTCTTCGGGGAGGCTATTTAACTAGTGTCGAGCTGGTCCCTTGTGCTTTAACGGTAGGTACTTGATGGCGTGGAGATCGTCTCCTCGTGCCATATGAATGTGTAGCAGAAAATCTTCAATCCATATAACCGGATGTGTTGTCCCGTTGTATGGTTCGATATTCACAGGTTTGAATCCTTCCGGGCATTGGTGCTGCATGACCCTGTCTGTGAATCACAGAGGGTGAGTGGCACCCCTAACTCGGGCTATATCGCGCCGGAGATTGTCTGTCATCCGGGCTCGTTGTAGTTCCCGAGCTCTGTCATTTCGGTTAAACCAGGCTTGGTATCTGTCCCGTCTAACGGGAGGATTTCCTTTGGGTCCGTAAATGGACCTCGTCAGGCCTGCCCAAGCATCCAGGTCGCAGCGTAGGTTGTACTCATAAACTGGTCGTAATGGCTCCTTGCCTTGACGGCGAGGTGGAGCGGTAGGTTGTTCGGCTTTATCAGCTGTTCTGTCCCGTCCTTGAGGGGGGCGGTCCAGCTGTTCTGCCTGAGTGTACCTTGAAGGTGCTTGCTCTATGGCCTCATCGTCGAATTGCGGCAGTAGTCTTCGCCTCATGTAGCTTTTGGTCTGTTGACTGTGGTCGTACTCCTCTTCGGCAACTAGGACCTTAGTCCATCTGTCATTGAGGGTATTCTGCTTGGGTTTTATTTTTTGCCGTTGTTTCTTCAGGCTACGCGCGGTGGCAATGAGCTGCCATTTGAACCGCTCTTAGTCCAGCGGGTCTTCGGGGATGATGAAATCTTCATCACCCAAACTGACATCCTCTTCGGAAAGGGGGAGGTAGTTACTATCTTTGGAGTCATTGAGGTCTTTAGGATTGAGCGAGTCCTTGTGCTCCTCGTGGTCGTGTTGCGGTTGTTCCTCGGCACCGGGGTCGCCAAGGTTGTCAGCATTGTCCGCAGTGCCGTTCTCTCCGGTGTCTGTGTTGCTCGCATGGCTCCGACGCGCCTTGGAGCAGCGGCGTTGTCTGCAGCATTTTGGCGGCTCATTGCTGGGCCTATCGTTATCCTTCCCGGGGGTGCCATCATCGTCTTTCGGAGTGTCCACCATGTAGACGTAGTAAGTGGACGTGGTTGTCCAGTGGCCAGTGAAGGGGGAACTGCAGCGGCATTGGCCGTGGCTCCACTATCTGCGTCCATGGAGTCGGCGTTTTCGGAGGTGTGATACATCTCCCACGTATCTATAATTTTTTATTGTTCCATGCTATTATATTATCAACCTTGTATGTTTTATATGCATTTATATGCTATTTTATATGATCTTTGGGACTAACCTATTAACCTAGAGCCCAGTGCCAATTTATGTTTTTTCCTTGTTTTAGAGTATCGCAGAAAAGGAAAATCAAACGGAGTCCAATTGACCTGAAACTTCAGGGAACTTATTTTTGGACCAGAAGAAGGCCATGGAGTAAAAGATTTGGGCCAGAAGAGTCCCGGGCTGCCCACGAGGGTGGGGGCGCGCTAACCCCCCTGGGCGCGCCTCCCTTCCTCGTGGACAGCACGGAGACCCCCCTGACATGTTCTCGACGCTAAAACCTCTTATATATACTGAAACTTCCAGAAAGAAACCTAGATTGGGAGTTCTGCCGCCGCAAGCCTCTGTAGCCACCAAAAACCAATCTAGACCCGTTCCGGCACCCTGCCGGAGGGGGGAATCCCTCTCCGTGGCCATCATCATCATCCCGGCGCTCTCCATGACGAGAAGGGAGTAGTTCTCCCTCGGGGCTGAGGGTATGTACTAGTAGCTATGTGTTTGATCTCTCTCTCTCTCGTGTTCTTGATTCGGCACGATCTTGATGTATCGCGAGCTTTGCTATTATAGTTGGATCTTATGTTGTTTCTCGCCCTCTACTCTCTTGTAATGGATTGAGTTTTCCCTTTGAAGTTATCTTATCGGATAGAGTCTTTAAGGATTTGAGAACACTTGATGTATGTCTTGCATGTGCTTATCTATGGTGACAATGGGATATCACGTGATCCACTTGATGTATGTTTTGGGTGACCAACTTGCGAGTTCCGTGACCTCGTGAACTTATGCATAGGGGTTGGCACACGTTTTCGTCTTGACTCTCTAATAGAAACTTTGGGGCACTCTTTGAAGTTCTTTGTGTTGGTTGAGTAGATGAATCTGAGATTGTGTGAGGCATATCGTATAATCATACCCACAGATACTTGAGGTGACATTGGAGTATCTAGGTGACATTAGGGTTTTGGTTGATTTGTGTCTGAAGGTGTTATTCTAGTACGAACTCTATGATAGATCGAACAGAAAGAATAGCTTTGTGTTATTTTACTACGGACTCTTGAATAGATCGATCATAAAGGATAACTTTGAGGTGGTTTCGTACCCTACCATAATCTCTTCGTTTGTTCTCCGCTATTAGTGACTTTGGAGTGACTCTTTGTTGCATGTTGAGGGATAGTTATATGATCCAATTATGTTATTATTGTTGAGAGAACTTGCACTAGTGAAAGTATGAACCCTATGCCTTGTTTCCTAGCATCGCAATACCGTTTACGCTCACTTTTATCATTAGTTACCTTGCTGTTTTTATATTTTCAGATTACAAAAACCTATATCTACCATCCATATTGCACTTGTATCACCATCTCTTCGCCGAACTAGTGCACCTATACAATTTACCATTGTATTGGGTGTGTTGGGGACACAAGAGACTCTTTGTTATTTGGTTGCAGGGTTGTTTGAGAGAGACCATCTTCATCCTATGCCTCCCACGCATTGATAAACCTTAGGTCATCCACTTGAGGGAAATTTTCTACTGTCCTACAAACCTCTGCACTTGGAGGCCCAACGACGTCTAAAGAAGAAGGTTGTGTAGTAGACATCAAGCTCTTTTCTGGCGCCGTTGCTGGGGAGGTTAGCGCTTGAAGGTATATCTTTAGATCTTGCAATCGAATCTTTTTTTTTCTTGTTTTATCACTAGTTTAGTCTATAAAAGAAAAGTACAAAAAATGGAATTAAGATTACCTCATACGCTTCATCTTTTTAATGTCTTTCGTGAAAATAAGGATTCCGATAATTGTGCTCAATTGCTAGAGGAAGAATGCATTAAAAAGTTTGGCACTAAATCTTTGAATGATGAGCATGATTGCAATGTTGTTAGTATGAATTCCTTGAATATCCATGATGCTATTGATATGCAAAGCCACAAGCTTGGGGATGCTATGTTTGATGAAGATAATATTTTTTGTCTCCCAAGTTTTGATGAGCAAATTTATTATGATGGTAGCATGCCTCCTATTTATGATGATTATATTGATGAAAGTGGTTTTGGGAGAGTGTCAACTTTAGGAAGTGATGATCCCACTATTTTGGAGGATGTTGAATCATATTGTGATAATTATAAAAGTGGATTTGGAGAGGTCATGACTTTATTTAGCAATGATTCCACTATTTCAGAAGAGGTTCCAATTGATTATGAGAACAAAGTTGCTATCTATGATGATTATTGTGATGACATGTATGCTATAAAGAATAATGATAACCATGAAACTTGTCATCATGATCTTAATTTTCAATTGGTTTATGCCTCACGTGATAGTTATTTTGTTGAGTTTGCTCCCATTACTATTCATGAGAAGAAATTTGCTTATGTGGAGGGTAATAAAAATTCTATGCTTGTAGATCATGAAAATAATGCTTTATGTGATGGTTATATTGCTGAATTCATTCATGATGCTACTGAAATTTATTATGAGGGAGGAATATATGCTTGTAGGAATTGCAATAATATCAAGTTTCCTCTCTATGTGCTTAAAATCTTGAAGTTTTGCTTGCTTTGCCTTCCTATGCTAGTTGATTATTGTTCCCATAAGTTGTTTGCTCACAAAATCCCTATGCATAGGAAGTGGGTTAGACTTAAATGTGCTAGTCATATTCTTCATGATGGTCCCTTTATGTTTCAATTCTTATCTTCTATGTGAGCATCATTGAAATCATCATGCCTAGCTAGGGGCGTTAAACGATAGCGCTTTTTGGGAGGCAACCCAATTTTATTTTTGTTCCTTGCTTTTTGCTCCTGTTTAGTAATAAATAATTCATCTAGCCTCTGTTTAGATGTGTTTTCTGTGTTTAATTAGTGTTTGTGCCTAGTAGAACCTTTGGGAAGACTTGGGGAAAGTCTTTGTGATCTTGCTGTAAAAAACAGAAACTTTAGCACTCACGAGATTAGCTGCCATTTTTTACTAGAGAGTGCTATTTAGTTGATTCTTTTTGCAGATGATTAATAGATAAATTCGCGTCCAGCAATTTATTTCAGAATTTTTGGGGTTCCAGAAGTATACGTTTGATACAGATTACTACAGACTGCTCTATTTTTGAAAGATTCTGTTTTCTATGTGTTGTTTGCTTATTTTGATGTATCTATGAATAGTATCGGAGGGTATGAACCATAGAGAAGTTGGAATACAATAGATATTACACCAATATGAATTTAGAATGAGTTCACAACAGTACCTAAGTGGTGATTTATTTTATTATACTAACGGAGCTTACGAGTTTTCTGTTAATTTCCGTGTTGTGAAGTTTTCAAGTTTTGGGTAAAGATTCGATGGACTATGGAATAAGGAGTGACAAGAGCCTAAGCTTGGGGATGCCCAAGGCACCCCAAGGTAATATTCAAGGACAACCAAGAGCCTAAGCATGGGGATGCCCCGGAAGGCATCCCCTCTTTCGTCTTCGTTCATCGGTAACTTTACTTGAGGCTATATTTTTATTCACCACATGATATGTGTTTTGCTTGGAGAGTCATTTTATTTTCTTTTGTTTTGCTTGCTGTTTGAATAAAATACCAAGATCTGAAATTCTTAAATGTTAGAGAGTCTTCATATAGTTGCATAATTATTCGACTACTCATTGATCTTCACTTATATCTTTCGGAGTAGTTTGTCATTTGCTTTAGTGCTTCACTTATATCCTTTTAGAGCACGGCGGTGGTTTTATTTTGAAGAAATAGATGAACTCTCATGCTTCACTTATATTATTTTGAGAGTCCTAAACAGCATGGTGATTTGCTTTGGTTATGAAACTAGTCCTAATATGATGGGCATCCAAGTGCATTGAATAATATGAGAAGTTTGATACTTGATAATTGTTTTGAGATATGAAGATGGTGATATTAGAGTCATGCTAGTTGAGTAGTTGTGAATTTGAGAGATACTTGTGTTAAAGTTTGTGATTCCCGTAGCATGCACGTATGGTGAACCGTTATGTGATGAAGTTGGAGCATGATTTATTTATTGATTGTCTTCCTTATGAGTGGCGGTCGGGGACGAGCGATGGTCTTCTCCTACCAATCTATCCCCCTAGGAGCATGCGCGTAATACTTCGTTTTGATAACTAATAGATTTTTGCAATAAGTATGTGAGTTCTTTATGACTAAAGTTGAGTCCATGGATTATACGCACTCTCACCCTTCCATCATTGCTAGCCTCTCTAGTATCGCGCAACTTTCGCCGGTACCATAAACCCATCATATATCTTCCTCAAAACAGCCACCATACCGACCTATTATGGCATTTCCATAGCCATTCCGAGATATATTGCCATGCAACTTTCCACCGTTTTGTTTATTATGACACGCTCCATCATTGTCATATTGCTTTGCATGATCATGTAGTTGACATCATATTTGTGGCAAAGCCACTTTCATAATTCTTTCATACATGTCACTCTTGATTCATAGCACATCCCGGTACACCGCCAGAGGCATTCATATAGAGTCATATCTTGTTCTAAGTATCGAGTTGTAATGCTTGAGTTGTAAGTAAATAAAAGTGTGATGGTCATCATTATTAGAGCATTGTCCCATGTGAGGAAAGGATGATGGAGACTATGATTCCCCCACAAGTCGGGATGAGACTCCGGACAAAAAATAAAAAAACATAAAAAAGAGAAAAAAGAGGCCATAAAAAAGAGAAGGCCCAAAAAAAAGAAAAAAATGAGAGAAAAAGAGAGAAGGGACAATGTTACTATCCTTTTACCACACTTGTGCTTCAAAGTAGCACCATGATATTCATGATATAGAGTCTTCTATGTTGTCACTTTCATATACTAGTGGGAATCTTTCATTATAGAACTTGGCTTGTATATTCCAATGATGGGCTTCCTCAAAATGCCCTAGGTCTTCGTGAGCAAGCGAGTTGGATGCACACCCACTTAGTTTCTTTTTCAGCTCTCATACAGTTATAGCTCTAGTGCATCCGTTGCATGGCAATCCCTACTCACTCACATTGATATCTATTGATGGGCATCTCCATAGCCCGTTGATACGCCTAGTTGATGTGAGACTATCTTCTCCTTTTTGTCTTCTCCACAACCACCATTCTATTCCACCTATAGTGCTATGTCCATGGCTCACGCTCATGTATTGCGTGAAGATTGAAAAAGTTTGAGAACATCAAAAGTATGAAACAATTGCTTGGCTTGTCATCGGGGTAGTGCATGATTTAAATATTTTGTGTTATGAAGATAGAGCATAGCCAGACTATATGATTTTGTAGGGATAGCTTTCTTGGCCATGTTATTTTGAGAAGACATAATTGCTTTGTTAGTATGCTTGAAGTATTATTATTTTTATGTCAATATTAAACTTTTGTCTTGAATCTTATGGATCTGAATATTCCTGCCACAATAAAGAGAATTACATGATGAATATGTTAGGTAGCATTCCACATCAAAAATTCTATTTTTATCATTTACCTACTCGAGGACGAGCAGGAATTAAGTTTGGGGATGCTTGATACATCTCCAGCGTATCCATAATTTTTTATTGTTCCATGCTATTATATTATCAACCTTGGATGTTTTATATGCTATTTATATGATATTTGGGACTAACCTATTAACCTAGAGCCCAGTGCCAATTTCTGTTTTTTCCTTGTTTTAGAGTATCGCAGAAAAGGAAAATCAAACGGAGTCCAATTGACCTGTAACTTCACGGAACTTATTTTTGGACCAGAAGAAGGCCATGGAGTAAAAGAGTTGGGCCAGAAGAGTCCCGGGCTGCCCACGAGGGTGGGGGCGCGCCAACCCCCCTGGGCGCGCCTCCCTGCCTCGTGGACAGCCCGGAGACCCCCTGACTTGTTCTCGACGCCAAAACCTCTTATATATACTGAAACTTCCAGAAAGAAACCTAGATCAGGAGTTCTGCCGCCGCAAGCCTCTGTAGCCACCGAAAACCAATCTAGACCCGTTCTGGCACCCTGCGGGAGGGGGGAATCCCTCTCCGGTGGTCATCTCCATCATCCCGGCGCTCTCCATGACGAGGAGGGAGTAGTTCCCCCTCGGGGCTGAGGGTATGTACCAGTAGCTATGTGTTTCATCTCTCTCTCTCTCGTGTTCTTAATTCGGCACGATCTTGATGTATGGCGAGCTTTGCTATTATAGTTGGATCTTATGTTGTTTCTCCCCCTCTACTCTCTTGTAATGGATTGAGTTTTCCCTTTGAAGTTAACTTATCAGATAGAGTCTTTAAGGATTTGAGAGCACTTGATGTATGTTTTGCATGTGCTTACCTGTGGTGACAATGGCATATCACGTGATCCACTTGATGTATGTTTTGGGTGATCAACTTGCGAGTTCCGTGACCTCGTGAACTTATGCATAGGGGTTGGCACACGTTTTCGTCTTGACTCTCCGGTAGAAACTTTGGGGCACTCTTTGAAGTTCTTTGTGTTGGTTGAATAGATGAATCTGAGATTGTGTGAGGCATATCGTATAATCATACCCACGGATACTTGAGGTGACATTGGAGTATCTAGGTGACATTAGGGTTTTGGTTTATTTGTGTCTTAAGGTGTTATTCTAGTACAAACTCTATGATAGATCGAACGAAAAGAATAGCTTTGTGTTATTTTACTATGGACTCTTGAATAGATCGATCAGAAAGGATAACTTTGAGGTGGTTTCGTACCCTACCATAATATCTTCGTTTGTTCTCCGCTATTAGTGACGTTGGAGTGACTCTTTGTTGCATGTTGAGGTATAGTTATATGATCCAATTATGTTATTATTGTTGAGAGAACTTGCACTAGTGAAAGTATGAACCCTAGGCCTTGTTTCCTAGCATTGCAATAGCGTTTACGCTCACTTTTATCATTAGTTACCTTGCTGTTTTTATATTTTCAGATTACAAAACCTATATCTACCATCCATATTGCACTTGTATCACCATCTCTTCGCCGAAATAGTGCACCTATACAATTTACCATTGTATTGGGTGTGCTGGGGACACAAGAGACTCTTTGTTATTTGGTTGCAGGGTTGTTTGAGAGAGACCATCTTCATCCTACGCCTCCCATGCATTGATAAACCTTAGTTCATCCACTTGAGGGAAATTTGCTACTGTCCTACAAACCTCTGCACTTGGAGGCCCAACAACGTCTACAAGAAGAAGGTTATGTAGTAAACATCAAGGTGTAATCCAACATGTCGATTAAGTCCTCGATTGTGGCTACTAGGTGGGTGGTGGGTGGGTCGTAAAATTCCCTCTAATCCACCTCAAGGGGCTGCTGAACGCAGGCCGAGGGTGAGTCATCTCGAATAGCCATCATCCGGATTTGGTCTAGCGCCTCGTTTAATGGGGCGAGGCTTGCCGAGCTTGCATGTGGCGGCCGTTCGGTACCGATCTCCGTTGTGGCGGGCGAGGGTGATCCAGGCTCGGATTGAATCATGGTCTTCCAGGGCCGACTTGACCTCGAGGCCCGGGGTCGGGCTCTTGGCCAGATAGGCCTGAGAGACCGAGGATGAAATCTGGTCTTCGGATGCCATCTCCGCATCGGGGCTCAAAGCCAAGAGGGTGAGGGGGAGTTCGGCCGGGGATAATTCATGATTCCCGAACGTCGACCGATCACCGAGGCTCAAGGCCATATCTGTCTCGTGAAGAGAGGGTTCGGCCGGGAGTGACTCCTGGCGTCTGAACACCGCTCCTGCGTAGTGGCCTGAAGTTGGGTCTTTGGCCGGTATCACTGGCATGGTTGAAGGGGATTCCTGGCCTCCAGATGGTGTGGGCCATCCGAGCTCGAGGCCGGCTAAGGGGTTGGCGCCGATCCATAGATCAGATTGGGAGAAAGCTCTGGACCAGATCGCCTCGAGCGTCCGAGATGCACTCCAGGTTGCCGAATCTAATTTGCTTCTTGGGGGCAAAATTGTTGATTTGTTCTAGATGACCAGTTGGGTTGGCATGTAGCACGATGCTGCCGAATGCAAAGAGTTGGCCGGGAACAAAGAGGTCCCCGAAGCTGACGCCATCTCTGATGATCAGGCGAGCCATCGATCCTTCGGTGACCCAACAACGGAACTCTCAATGAAAGCACCAATGTCGGTGTTAAAACCGGCGGATCTTGGGTAGGGGGTCCCAAGCTGTGGATCTAGGATCAATGGGGAACAAGGGAAGAAGAACACGGTATTTACCCAGGTTCGGGCCCTCCCTAAGAGGTAAAAACCTACGTCCTGCTTGATTGTATTTGACATGTATGGTATGATTACATATTCGATCTACCTCGAGATCAGGTGAGCTAAACCCTAGGTTGGTGAGGGATTGGATGTTGCTCTAGCCCCGAAGACTAAAACCCTCTGGTTTATATAGGCACCAGTAGGGTTAGGGCTACATGCGATCAGTTACAACAAAGGAAATATCATGCTAAACCTTGACTTGGAGAGCAAAGCACGGCTCCAAAGATCTCCTATCCGATTACAGGTCCATGCCCTGGCTTGGCTCCATAATAAGCAATGGGCCAGCGGCCCGAGGACCCCTTAATCTAGGACTCCCTCAGAGATCACGGGAGCCGAAGACCGAACCCGGCTGGCATAGGAGCACCTCTCAGCCAAAGCGGTGGTTAAAGCTTTGGAAGTTTTATTTTCAAGGGAGGTGGAGGAGGTGCTCTATGGTGCATGTCCGGTGCACCGCCTGTCCAACATGGTTGAGCTCGTCGCGGCAATGCCTAGTTCGATCAGTGGGGGTTGAACCAGACGGATCTCGAGGGGCCCGAGGAGCTCCTCGAGGATTCTTCGGAGACGGAGTCCGCCTCGGGAGACCACGTGGCCTCCCGCTATAGGGAGGAGAGCAGCGAGGAATTGTCCCTGCCTCCCCCTCTATCCTCGCCGGCGCGTCATTGGCTCCGGCTGGGAGAGGACGACGGCAACGATGGGAGTGTGTTACGCGTCGTGCCAGCCAAGCCCGTGTCGGCGAAGGGCGGAGGAGGCGACGCCGCGGAGGCTGACGAGACACTCAAGGAGTGGACGACAGAGGACACCGCACCCATTGGCGTTGATGAGCCCCGCGTCGTGCCATCGGGTAGCCGCTCCGGTGCGTTTTGCGAAGGAGGAGGTAGCAACAGCGCTGCTGTCAGGGAGCAGAAGAGGAGACGCTGGAACCCCAAGGATGAGTAAGCTCCTCTGCCCCCCTCTGTCAAACCCTACTCCTCGGCCGTTGCGGCCCTAATGAGTTTTTTCCTGCTCAGGAGCCCCGAGCTGGCCGCCGAGGAGAAGGAGAAGGCTAAGAAGAAGAAGACTGAGGTCAAGGGGCCCTCCCCTCCTCTCAAGCCTGTCACGCCTGTTGCGCCTGCGTGCCCAGCGAAACCAGCGGGGGCAGTGAGGAGGTCGAGCCACGGCTTGAGCACGAGGGAGAAGCCGCCGACGGCCAGGAGACGCTCCCCTAGGGGTGCGCTGAGGTGACTCCTCGGAGCGAGGCGATGCTTCCCGGGCCTCTGCCATGGCACCTCCTGAGACGGCCCCGCCACGGGAGTCAAGATGGCGGAAAAGGGGGAAAAAACACCGACCCCCTCCCAGCATACCACGCCCGCCGCGGAGGAGGTCTTTGCAGTCCCCATGGTTACCGTCTCTGGGCCTGGGCACCCAGACCCCGAGGCGCCCAAGGCGTCTCCCGAGCACGGGGGACACCTCCGACGCTGGAAGCAGTTCTCCTGAGCCCTCTTTGCCAGGCGGCGAGTGCGACCCCCGCTGGAGGCGATGGTGCGGGGCTGCCGAAGGGGCTTGAGATTGGGCCCTCTCGCTCGGCGACGCTAGCAAGCAACGAGGAGACCAGCGCGAGTTGTGCCCTGGTGTTGGGGAGAGCGGCACCGCGCCTTTGGGTAGGGCAGTCAACAGCATCAGGGCGGCCCTCGACGCCCTAAGGGCGAGCTCAGGAAAGAGGTAGAGCTCTGTGCGGAGGAGCTACGACGCCTAGCGGAGGGGTGGAGCCAGCTTTGGGAGGCGGCGAAGCTCGGCCGCCAATGGGACGAGGTGGCGCAGGCGTAGCACGAGCAGCTCGACAAAGATGCCTATGTATCCCTTGCGAAGGCTCTTGAGGACACCCGAGAGGCCAAGCAGCAGCGGGAGGGGGCTTACGCTTACGCGAAGACACTCCAGGAGTAGGCCGCCTCGCGTGAGCGCTAAATCAAGATGCGGGATGAGGCTTCGGAGGCCCACGAGGGTTGTCTCATGTCCCACAAAGTAGAGCTCCTAGAGCGCGAGGAGGAGATCCAGAGGCACCAGGAGAGGCGGTCGCCTCCTGCAAGGCGAACGCTGAGACCCGGGAACGCGAGCTCACGACCTCCGCGTCTGCGCGTGAGGAAGAGTGGGAGCGCCTGTTGGCGAAGCAGCGTGAGCTGGCGGCTGCCCAGGCCACTCTCAATGAGCAGAGGAGGCTCGCGGCCAAGTGGGATAGGCTCCAGGGCGAGGTCGATGACCTCAAGAAGCAGCTTCTAAAGGTGGACGCCACTATCAAGGAAGCGCGCCGCTACCTGCTGACTGATGACCCACAAGTATAGGGGTTCAATCGTAGTCCTTTCAATAAGTAAGAGAGTCGAACCCAACGAGGAGCAGATGGAAATGACAAGTGGTTTTCAGCAAGGTATTTTCTGCACGCACTGAAATTATAAGTAACGAGTAGTTTGATAGCAAGATAATTTGTAACGAGCAAGTAACGGTAACAGTAATAAAAGTGCAGCAAGGTAGCCCAATTCTTTTGAGGCAAAGGACAAGCCAAAACGGTCTCTTATGATAAGCAAAGTGTTCTTGAGGGTACACGGAAATTTCATCTAGTCACTTTCATCATGTTGGTTTGATTTGTGTTCGCTACTTTGATAATTTGATATGTGGGTGGACCGGTGCTTAGGTGTTGTTCTTATTTGAACAAACCTCCTACTTATGATTAACCCCCTCGCAAGCATATGCAACTACGAGAAAAGTATTAGGAATAAATTCTAGCCATAGCATTGAACTTTTGGATCCAAATCAGTCCCTTACGGAATAGCGCATAAACTAGGGTTTGAACTTCTGTCACTCTCGCAGCCCATCATCTAATAACTAGTCCACAATGCATTCCCTTAGGCCCAGATATGGTGAAGTGTCATGTAGTCGACATTCACATGACACCAGTAAGGGAATCACAACATACATACCATCAAAATATCGAACACATATCAAGCTCACATGATTACTTGCAACAAGATTTCTCCCATGACCTCAAGAACAGAAGTAGCTACTCACAAATGATAATCATGCGGAAGATCAGAGGGGTATCAAATAGCATAATGGATCTGAACAGATAATCTTCCACCAAATAAACCATATAGTAATCAACTACAAGATGTAATCAACACTACTAGTCACCCACAAGTACCAATCTATAGTTCCGGTACAAAGATTGAACACAAGAGATGAACTAGGGTTTGAGAGGAGATGGTGCTATTAAAGATTTTGATGGAGATTTCCCTCCCCAAGATGGGAGAGTTGTTGCTAATGATGATAACGATGATTTGCCCCTCTGGGAGGAAAGTTCCCCTGGCGGAATCGCTCCACCGGAGGGCAAAAGTGCTCCTGCCAAAGTTCCACCTCGAGATGGCGGCGCTTTGTCCCGAAAGTCCTCCCCTTATTTTTCTAGGTCAAAATGACTTATATACTAGAAGAGGGGCACCAGAGGTGGGCCGAGGAGGGCACAACGCACCAGGGCGTGTCTGGGCTCTCTAGCGCACCCAGGTGGGTTGTGCCCACCTGGTGGGCCTGCTCTGGTACTTATTTGCTCCAATATTTCTTATATATTCCATAAAAAAATCTCCGTGAAGTTTCAGCTTATTTGGAGTTGTGCAGAATAGGTAGCATGACGTAGCTTTTTCAGGTCCAGAATTCCAGCTGCCGGTATTCTCCCTCTTTGTGTGAACCTTGCATATTATGAGAGAAAAGGCATTAGAATTACTCCAAAAAGCATTACTATACATAAAAACAATATAAATAATAGTAGGAAAACATGATGCAAAATGGACGTATCAACTGCCCCAAGCTTAGACCTCACTTGTTCTCAAGCGAAAACCAAAATCGAAAAACATGTCCACATGCTTAGCGAGAGAGGTGCTGATAAAAGCAAAATACAGACATAGAAGCATCATGTATCTTATTATAACAGCAACAAACTTTAACATAAAACTTTATCATAGGACTTTTGTCATAAACTTCTCATGAATAAGTAACAATTCATCACAACATCGAAGTATAAAGCATAAACTCTATTGAAAACCAACAAACTATGTTCTCAGTCAACTTTGCAACTACAATTCATCATCTTTTCAGGAAGGGTCACGTATTGGAGCCTTTAGGCAAGTCCACATACTCAACCATCATATAGTCTTCTATGATTGCTAACACTCATTGCATACACATGAGCAAAAATTTTCAACCAGACACATAAGAAGATAGGGGCTTATAGTTTTGCCTCCCAATGTATTCACCTTAAGGGTGATGTCAACAATAATAACTCATGCTACCCATATCCAACAGGATATATGTGCCTAGATCTTTCCTCACCACATGATGCTTGCCAAAATAGAAAATAAAAAGGAATAGAGAGAAATACTTTGACTCTTGCATAAAAGTAAACACATAAAAGTAAAATATAGGCCCTTCGCAGAGGGAAGCAGAGGTTGCCATGTGCTTTTTGTTTGTATGCTCAATCTCTTAGTGCAAAAGAACGTCACGTTATATTGCCCCTTATGATAGCAACCTTTATTACGGAGTCTGTTGCTTTTATTCTTTTCCATCACAAGTTCGTACAATGCTCAATTTTCTCTTACACTAAATGATCTAACATTTTTAGAAGCAATTTTTATTGCCTTATTGCACCGACGACAACTTACTTGAAGGATCTTACTCAATCCATAGGTAGGTATAGTGGACTCTCAAAACAAGATTTGGGTTTAAGGGTTTTTGGATACACAAGTAGTATCTCTACTTAGTGCAGAATTTTTGGCTAGCAAAGATACGGGGCAAGCACCACATGTTAAAGGATCTATGACAATATAACTTCTATGTGAATATGAACAAACATAAATCATTACGTTGTCTTCCTTGTCCAACGTCAACAATTTTGGCATATAATATTTTGATCGGGGCTCACAATCACAAAAGATGTCCAAGATAGTGTATTTGCTTGTGAATCTTCTCTTCCCTTATTAATTATTTCATGAATTGCGTCATTGACCAATACTATGTTTGTAGATCTCCAATAAATATTTCTACTTATACTCTTCTGTTGGTGTACAAAAGTAGGGGCCTTCTCTACCCCTTTACTTGTGCGCGGGCAGTTGTAGCCGCGCTTGCAGCCACACTTGGCGGGGCATAAGAAGCAAGGAACAAGACTACCAGAGCTGCGCTGAGACCAGAGGCGCAAAGAGCGAAGAAGCAAGGTCTTGCCGGGGACGACCTATGCTGCCCCGACAAGAGCCTTGCCGGGGCAGCTTACCCAACACCAGCGGGACCGCCACCCTTGAGCCTAAGAGTTCTGACACCATTGAAAACGTTGGAACCAAGGCTCGTGAGGCGCCTACATGGTGGCATGTAGATCTTTGTGAAGAATAAAGGCCTGCAAGACCAGATAAGAACCAGAAGACGAAGGCCCCCCGGCAAGACCCTTGCCGGGGACGCTCACAAGACCCCGGCAAGACCCTTGCCGGGGACATCTGTGGGGCCACAACCAGGCCCGCACGTCCCAGCATAGCAGCCAGCCTACCAACTAGGCACGCACCTACGTGGCAGCATGCAGCTCCTAGGCCAAGCAAGCAAGCACCTGCGTGGTGGCACGCAGATTGTCGTGAAGACCCTGCCACCGCACCAGCGCAGCAGCCAGCCAGCCAGCGTGGCACTATGATACGTCTTCAATGTATCTACTTTTCCAAACACTTTTGCCCTTGTTTTGGACTCTAACTTGCATGATTTGAATGGAACTAACCCGGACTGACGTTGTTTTCACCAGAATTGCCATGATGTTATTTTTGTGCAGAAATAAAAGTTCTTGGAATGACCTGAAACTCCACGAAGATTATTTTTGGAATTAATATAAAATACTGGCGAAAGAATCAAGGCCAGGGGCCCACACCCTGTCCACGAGGGTGGGGGCGCGCCTACCCCCCCGGGCGCGCCCCCTGCCTCATGGGCCCCCTGGTGCTCCACCGACCTCAACTCCAACTCTATATATTCACGTTCGGGGAGAAAAATCAGAGAGAAGGATTCATGGCGTTTTACGATACGGAGCCGCCGCCAAGCCCTAATCTCTCTTGGGAGGGCTGATTTGGAGTCTGTTCGGGGCTCCGGAGAGGGGAATCCGTCGCCATCGTCATCATCAACCTTCCTCCATCACCAATTTCATGATGCTCACCGTCGTGCGTGAGTATTTCCATCATAGGCTTGCTGGACGGTGATGGGTTGGATGAGATTTACCTTGTAATTGAGTTAGTTTTGTTAGGGTTTGATCCCTAGTATCCATTATGTTCTGAGATTGATGTTGCTATGACTTTGCTATGCTTAATGCTTGTCACTAGGGCCCGAGTGCCATGATTTCAGATCTGAACATATGATGTTTCCATGAATATATCTGAGTTCTCGATCCTATCTTGCAACTCTATAGTCACCTATTATGTGTTATGATCCGTTAACCCCGAAGTGACAATAATCGGGACCATTACCGGTGATGACCGTAGTTTGAGGAGTTAATGTATTTACTAAGTGTTAATGCTTTGGTCCGGTACTCTATTAAAAGGAGGCCTTAATATCGCTTAGTTTCCAATAGGACCCCGCTGCCACGGGAGGGTAGGACAAAAGATGTCATGCAAGTTCTTTTCCATAAGCACGTATGACTATATTCGGATTACATGCCTACATTACATTGATGAATTGGAGCTAGTTCTGTGTCACCCTATGTTATAACTATTGCATGAGGAATCACATCCGGCATAATTCTCCATCACAGATCCAATGCCTATGAGCTTTTCACATATTGTTCTTCGCTTATTTACTTTTCCGTTGCTACTGTTACAATCACTACAAAACCAAAACTGCTACTGTTACCTTTGCCACCGTTATCGTTACTTCCATATTACTTTGCTACTAAATACTTTGCTGCAGATACTAAGTTATCAAGGTGTGGTTGAATTGACAACTCAACTGCTAATACTTGAGAATATTCTTTGACTCCCCTTGTGTTGAATCAATAAATTTGGGTTGAATACTCTACCCTTGAAAACAGTTGCGATCCCCTATACTTGTGCGTTATCAAGACAATTTTCTGGCACCTTTGCCGGGGACCATAGCTCTATTCTTTGAGTCACTTGGGATTTATATCTGCTGGTCACAATGAGGAACTTGAAAGACGAAAGAACTAAGATTTTCCCTCAACTACGAGAGGAGGTAAGGAACTGCCATCTAGCTCTGCACTTGATTCTCCTTCTGTTTTGAGTACGCTTGCGACACCTAAACCTGCTTCTGCTATTAATCCTGATATGTCGCATGTTATTGATGATGCCACTTCTGCTATGCATGATACTTATGATGAAACTACTTCTATGCTTGATACTACTATGCCACTAGGTGAATTTCTTGATGAACAACTTGTTAGGGCTAGAGAGAATGAAATTATTGCAACTGATAATATTAATGAAAGTGATGATGAAGATTCTCCCCCTAGATATGAATTGCCTGTTGTGCCTGAGGGCTATGTTATGGATGAAGAAACTGCTAGAGACTTTCTTGCTTGCAATGATAGGAGTGATCTTAAGAAATTATTAGCTAAGCTGAAAGAAAAATCTATGAATGCTAGAAAGAAAAATGCCTGAGGGTTTTGCTACTTCACCTATCTTTGTTACTGATAAGGATTATGACTTCTCTGTTGATACTGAGATAATTACTTTGGTTGAATCTGATCCTTTTTATGGCTATGAATCTGAAACTGCTGTGGCACATCTTACTAAATTAAATGATATAGACACCCTGTTCACTAATGATGAGAAAACTCGCTACTACTATATCCTTAAATTATTTCCGTTCTCATTAAAAGGTGATGCTAAGATATGGTTTAATTCTCTTGATCCTGGTTGTGTGCATAGTCCCCAGGATATGATTTACTACTTCTCTGCTAAATATTTCACCGCTCATAAGAAACAAGCTGCTTTAAGGGAAATATATAATTTTGTGCAAATTAAAGAAGAGAGTCTCCCACAAGCTTGGGGGAGGCTTCTCCAATTACTTAATGCTTTGCCTGATCATCCTCTCAAGAAAAATGAAATACTTGATATCTTTTATAATGGACTAACTGATGCTTTCAGAGACCACCTGGATAGTTGTGCTGGTTGAGTTTTCAGGGAAAGAACTGTTGATCAAGCTGAATTGCTATTGATTAATATGTTGACTAATGAAAATAATTGGACACTTCCTGAACCAACTCCTAAGCCAAGTCCGAAGAAAAGGGGTATTCTATTTCTCAGTCCTGAAGATATGCAAGAGGCAAAGAAATATTTGAAAGAAGAAGGTATTAAAGCTGAAGATGTTAAGAGTTTACCTCCTATTGAAGAAATACATGGTCTTAATTTGCCGCCTATTGAAGAAATACATTGTCTTGATAACCCGACACAGGTAGTAAAGGTAAATTCTCTCTATAGATTCGATGAAGGTGATATCCCTCGTTATAAGTCCGCTAGCCAATGCTTAGATGAGTTTGATAATTTTATTGTCAAACAAGAAAACTTCAATGCTTATGTTGGTAGACAATTGAAACACAATGCTGATATGCTTGAACACTTGAGTTATTATATGTCTAGAGTTAAAGGTGAACTTAAACTCATTAGTAAACATGCTTCTATGGTTACCACTCAAGTAGAACAAGTGCTTAAAGATCAGAATGATTTGCTCAATGAATTAAATAATAAGAAGAATGATAATGCTGTTAGAGTTATGACTAGAGGGGGTAAAATGACTCAGGAACCTTTGTATCCTGAGGGTCATCCTAAAAGAATTGAGCAGGATTCTCAGAGAACTAATGTTGATGCACCTAGTCCTTCTAAGAGGAAGAAAAAGAAAAATGATAGGACTTTGCATGCTTCTAGTGAACCTATTGTTGACACACCTGAGAATCCCAATGATATTTCTATTTCTGATGCTGAAACACAATCTGGTGATGAACATGCACCTAGTGATAATGTTAATGATGATGCTCAACCTAGTAATAACAATGATGTAGAGATTGAACCTGCTGTTGATCTTGATAACCCACAATCAAAGAATCAACGTTATGATAAGAGATACTTTGTTGCTAGGAAGCACGATAAAGAAAGAGAACCATGGGCTCAGAAAACCATGCCTTTTCCTCCCAAACCATCCAAGAAAAAGGATGATGAGGATTTTGAGCGCTTTGCTGAAATGATTAGACCTATCTTTTTGCGTATGCGTTTGACTGATATGCTTAAAATGAATCCTTATGCTAAGTATATGAAAGATATTGTTACAAATAAAAGAAAGATACCGGAAGCTGAAATTTCCACCATGCTTGCTAATTATTCTTTTAAGGGTGGAATACCTAAGAAACTAGGAGATCCAGGAGTACCAACTATACCATGCTCCATTAAAAGAAACTATGTTAGAACTGCTTTATGTGATCTTGGAGCCGGTGTTAGTGTTATGCCTCTCTCTTTATATCGTAGACTTGATTTGAATAAGTTGACACCGACTGAAATATCTTTGCAAATGGCCGATAAATCAACTGTTATACCTGTCGGTATTTATGAGGACATGTCTGTTGTAGTTGCAAACGTTGCTATATTAACGGACTTTGTTATTCTTGATATTCCCGAGGACGATAGTATGTGTATTATTCTTGGAAGACCCTTTTTGAATACTGTAGGGGCTGTTATTGATTGCAACAAAGGCAATGTCACTTTTCATGTTAATAGTAATGAGCATATGGTACACTTTTCGAGGAAACAACCTCAAGTCCACAGTATCAATTCTATTGGAAAATTTTCAACTATTACTATTGGAGGTTTTGAATTTCCTCTTCCTACTGTTAAGAAGAAATATGATATTCTTATTGTTGGGGATGTGCATATCCCCGTTGATGTAACCTAGTGCTATTCAAAATTTCTCCGGTTCCATGTTATTCGGAATGAGTTTGTTAACAAGACTTGATCAACCTTGTTAGTGGATTCCTTTTGATGAGCATGAGATGGATGAAGTTAGAAAGCACAACCTTCTGTACCCTCCTTTTTGTTCTGTTATTTAGATTAAATAAAGCAAAATTAGTATTTTATGTCTGTTTTCTGAATTATCCGTGCAATAAAAAAATACCCCAAAAATAAAAGTTCACCAAATGCCCCGAAAATGAAATATGATTTTTTTTCTTGAATATTTGAGAATATCTGGCACTTAGAACACATCAGGGGGAGCAAGCACCTGGCCACGAGGGTCCAGGGCACGCCCACCCCCTGGGCGCGCCCCCTGCCTCGTGGGCCCATGGTGGCTCGCCTCCACTTATTCCAGCCACCACACACTCCTTCCTGCCCAAAAAAATCACCAACCAGCTCAAGCACGAGTTCTAGCTCATCTTGCTGCCATTTTCGATCTCCTTGCTGAAAGCTCCACTCACAAAACTGCTTTGGGGATTGTTCTTCGGTATGTGACTCCTCCAATGGTCCAATTAGTTTTTATTCTAGTGCTTTATTCATTGCAAATTTTTGCTGCCTAGGTGACCCTGTTCTTGAGCTTGCATGTCAAATTTATATGGTCCCAAGTAGTTCTAATGCATGATATAGTCTCTAGGCACTTGTGGGAGTAGTTGCTATCAATTTTGTTGAGTTTGCTTCACTTTTATTTTGAGTTACTAAAAATTTCAGAAATTTTCAGAAAATGATGATGAGATTATTGAGGGGCTCCTCGAGCCAAAGCTCGAGGGACAAGCAAAGTGAAGAGGATAAGAGGCCCAAATATAATCTCCTTCGCACCGCGGAGGTTCGGCCGTGTGAATGGCGTTGTGATGAGTTCTTAACAGCGGCCGGGATTCATGATGATTTTTATTCTTTGGTTGAGAATGAAGGCCTTACCGACTTCCTCCGCGACCAGCGCAAACAGTATCTCTTACTCACCAATATTTTCGTGCAAAATTTTCATTTCCATGCTAGGAGATCACCAGCTTCAGTGGAATTTTATTTATAGGATGAGCATAAGGAGATGTCCCTTTCTGATTTCTGTCGGGTCTGTAAGATACCCCTTACTGGCAGCATAGAAGAACCACATCATAGTGATGTGGAAGGGTTTATTGATATGATTGCTGTAGGGGAAACAAGGAAAGTTTCCGATGCAAGAATTACTAGCATACATTTTCCGGTTCTACATTACATTGCGATATTTGCTAGTAGATGTTTCATTGGTCGTGGAAACCTTAGTGCCCCTGATATTGTTATTTTGGGCCATGCCTTGTTTCGTGATAACTCTTTTAGCCTAGGCGCTATCGTTGCCAAACGGTTAAGTCTTAACCGCACGAAGGGTCCCCATCTTGGGAGGTATCTTCGCCTCGCGCCTCGCTGCACACTTTAACATACCTATTAGGCATTATGAGAAAGAAGAAAAGTTGCTGCCTCCTCTTTTTCTAGACTATAAGAGTATGGTAGCACATGATTTTATCATTAAGAATAATGAAAAGATGCCTAAGTACAGACTGATATTTGATAAAAATTGCCCTGAAACTATTACTTTGCCTGCTCCTTCTTTGTTTGACTTATCTTCAGGAAAGTATCTTGTTCTGCCGGAGGCATTTCATGCCTACCAGAACCCCACACCAGCTACAGAGCCAGAGCCGGAACCACAATTTGATCCTTCACGACAGTCTGTTTACCAGTGGGATCCGGAGGAGATTGCCAACCAGTGGCAACCCGAGGCTCCTTCTCAGTACGACCCCAACTACAACTTTGATCCATGGGCATAGACCAACTTAGGCCAAGAGCCTAAGCTTGGGGGAGTACGTATTTCTCATCGACATTACATTCATCCTCACACATTCATGCTAGTTGTCGGTGCTCATACTTTTCACTGTAATATCCATGCTAGTTTATTTTCCTTTTCTCGCTTTCTTCTTGTGTGTTTGAATAACCTTAAGAAAAACAAAAAAATTAGTTGTAGCTTTTAGCTAGTTTACTTTCCATGCTTGTAGTAGTAATAATTAAAAGAAAACCCAAAAAGATTTCTCGTTCTTCTATTGCTTGTTGGGAGCTTTCCCATGTAAATAGTTTTATTTTATTTCTTTTCTTTGGGGGTCGAGAGGAGAAGACCATAATGAAAATGTTGAAGTGGCTCTTATATGCATTATTGTTGATTTAACCAAGAGCCCATATTACCTTGTCTTCTCCTTTGTATTGAATGCCTGCAGATTCCAGCTTAGTCCAATGCACGTGCACTATTATTACTATCCACATCATTCGGTCGTGCAAGTGAAAGGCAATAATGACGATATGTGATGGACTGATTGAGATGAGAGAAGCTGGTATGAACTCGACCTCTCTTGTTTTTGTAAATATGATTAGTTCATCGTTCCTGATTCAGCCTATTATGAATAAACATGTTTGCAATGGCAATTAGAGATTATAGTTGCTTTATGCCATGCTTAATTAGCTAGGAGTTTATAATGGTTTACCTTGCATGCCAACATGCTTTTAAAATGGTTGTGATGTGGTATGATAGGGTGGTATCCTCCTTTGAATGATTTGAGTGACTTGATTTGGCACATGTTCGCGCATGTAGTTGAAATAAAATCAACATAGCCTCCACGATATTTATGTTCATGGTGGATTATATCCTACTCATGCTTGCACTCAATGTTTATTAATTTTAATGCATGTTCATGACTGTTGTCGCTCTCTAGTTGGTCGCTTCCCAGTCTTTTTCTAGCCTTCACTTGTACTAAGCGGGAATACTGTTTGTGCATCCACTTCCATAAACCCGAAAGTTATTCCATATGAGTCCACTATACCTTCCTATATATGCGGTATCTACCTGCCGTTCCAAGTAAATTTGTATGTGCCAAACTCTAAACCTTCAAATGAAATTCTGTTTTGTATGCTCGAATAGCTCATGTATCAACTAGGGTTGTCTGTATCTTCCATGCTAGGCGGGTTATTGTCAAGAGGAGTGGACTCCGCTCCTCACTCACTAGAAAATGGCTGGTCACTGGATGCCCAGTCCCATGCTCTAAGCAAATCAAATCGAAATAATTGCAAACGAAACTCCCCCGGGACTCTTGTTAGTTGGAGGCACTCGTTGTTTCGAGCCAGCCATGGATTGATGCTTGTTGGTGGAGGGGGAGTATAAACTTTACCATTCTGTTTGGGAACCGCCTATAATGTGTGTAGCATGGAAGATATCGAGATCTCTCGGTTGTTATGTTGACAATGAAAGTATGCCGCTCAAAATATTATTCATCTCTTTTTCAAAACCGAGCTCTGGCACCTCTACAAATCCCTGCTTCCCTCTGCAAAGGGTCTATCTATTTACTTTTATGTTCAGTCATCACCCTCTTATTAAAAATCACCAGCTGGAGAGCACCGTTGTCATTTGCATCCATTACTATTAATTTATATTGGGAATGACTATGACTGGATCTCTTTTACCATGAATTACAATGTTTAGTCAGTCCTTGATCTTCAGAGGTGCTCTGCATTTATGTTTTGCGGTCTCAGAAAGGGCTAGCGAGATACCATCTTGTTATATCATATTATGATTGTTTTGAGAAAGTGTTGTCATTCAAGATTTATTTTTATTGCTCGCTAGTTGATTATGCCATTGATATGAGTAAAGATGAGACCTAAATGTTCTTGTGAATGTGGTTAGTTCATAATCTTTGCTGAAAACTTGATTGCTTGCTTTACATATTTACAACAACAAGAGCAAACAGAGTTTGTAAAAAAATTTCTTTATCACTTTCAGTTTATGAACTGAATTGCTTGAGGACAAGCAAAGGTTTAAGCTTGGGGGAGTTGATACGTCTCCAACGCATCTACTTTTCCAAACACTTTTGCCCTTGTTTTGGACTCTAACTTGCATGATTTGAATGGAACTAACCCGGACTGACGCTGTTTTCAGCAGAATTGCCATGGTGTTATTTTTATGCAGAAATAGAAGTTCTCGGAATGACCTGAAACTCCACGGAGATTATTTTTGGAATTAATAAAAATGACTGGCGAAAGAATCAAGGCCAGGGGGCCCACACCCTGTCCACGAGGGTGGGGGGCGCGCCTACCCCCTGGGCGCCCCCCTGCCTCGTGGGCCCCCTGGTGCTCCACCGACCTCAACTCCAACTCTATATATTCATGTTCGGGGAGAAAAAAATCAAAGAGAAGGATTCATCGCGTTTTACAATACAGAGCCGCCGCCAAGCCCTAATCTCTCTCGGGAGGGCTGATCTGGAGTCCGTTCGGGGCTCTGGAGAGGGGAATCCGTCGCCATCATCATCATCAACCTTCCTCCATCACCAATTTCATGATGCTCACCGCCGTGCGTGAGTAATTCCATCGTAGGATTGCTGGACGGTGATGGGTTGGATGAGATTTACCATGTAATCGAGTTAGTTTTGTTAGGGTTTGATCCCTAGTATCCATTATGTTCTGAGATTGATGTTGCTATGACTTTGCTATGCTTAATGCTTGTCACTAGGGCCCGAGTGCCATGATTTCAGATCTGAACCTATGATGTTTCCATGAATATATCTGAGTTCTCGATCCTATCTTGCAACTCTATAGTCACCTATTATGTGTTATGATCCGTTAACCCCGAAGTGACAATAATCGGGACCATTACCGGTGATGACCGTAGTTTGAGGAGTTAATGTATTTACTAAGTGTTAATGCTTTGGTCCGGTACTCTATTAAAAGGAGGCCTTAATATCCCTTAGTTTCCAATAGGACCCCGCTGCCACGGGAGGGTAGGACAAAAGATGTCAAGCACGTATGACTACATTCGGAATACATGCCTCATTACATTGATGAATTGGAGCTAGTTCTGTGTCACCCTATGTTATAACTATTGCATGAGGAATCGCATCCGG
The DNA here is from genome assembly GCF_018294505.1 of Triticum aestivum. Taxonomy (NCBI): domain Eukaryota; kingdom Viridiplantae; phylum Streptophyta; class Magnoliopsida; order Poales; family Poaceae; genus Triticum; species Triticum aestivum. Next base: position 341,483,824 of record NC_057799.1, read on the forward strand.
CATAATTCTCCATCACCGATCCAATGCCTACGAGCTTTTCACATATTGTTCTTTGCTTATTTACTTTTCCGTTGCTACTATTACAATCACTACAAAACCAAAACTGCTACTGTTACCTTTGCCACCATTATCGTTACTTCCATATTACTTTGCTAGTAAATACTTTGCTGTAGATACTAAGTTATCCAGGTGTGGTTGAATTGACAACTCAACTGCTAATACTTAAGAATATTCTTTAGCTCCCCTTGTGTCGAATCAATAAATTTCGGTTGAATACTCTACCCTCAAAAACTGTTGTGATCCCCTATACTTGTGGGTTATCACGCTGCATGCCTCATCAGCTTGGACGCGCGTTGAAGCGAGGCGAGGCGGCGACGGACAAGACAAGCTTCCATGCCGGCCCCGATAAAGCAAGAAGACACGTCAGCAGCGCATTTAACACGTTTTGTCCCATGATGTCAGAGATAAACTTGTACATTGTGGACGCTTTCCACCTCCTGTGTGCCGCTGTGGCAGCCCCTTTGACATATAGAAGGAGGCCCGAGGCATACTAAGAGGGGATTCGGACTTTTTGGGCTAGGCATGCACCGCAGCTAGTTCAAGATCTCAAGAACACCAAATATACACCAAAGCAGGCCTAGGGTATTACGCATCACTTCCGGCCCGAACCTGGATAAAATTCCCCCGCATTGATCTTCTAAACCCGCTCTTTTTACAGCCCCGCGCCCCGGCAACCGTAGTAGGAATTCCCCGTGATCCCATAGGTGTCGTTCTTGAACCACGACATCTTTGGCGCGCCAGGTAGGGGGCACAAGCTGTGAAAAAAATCCGGTTCTGAAGCCAGTTCATCGACTCCTTCATCGTGATGGCTCGAGAGAAGAAGGCGACGTCAATCAGCCACGCTCTGGTGCCATTAGCTAGGCGAGGCGGTGCTGTCCGCAGCCGCGACAACCTCCCGCGTAGCGACGAGAAAGCTAAGTCACACAGAACTTTGAGCAATTTCTTCCTTTTTACAAGTTTATCCTCCTCAAAAAATCTTGTCCCTTGTATGAAAAACATGTACGCAATGGAACCCTTCCGCTATTGGCAATGCCCTTGTTCTGTTTCGAGTCTGCTCAACAGTCCAAGCGGCTGCGCTGAGAACGGCAGGGTGGCTTGCCTGGCAGCAAGCGCTCCCCGGCTGGCTGCTAAGGATCCGTCCTTCGAAGCGCCATGGCATGGGCTTACGCGCCGGCAAACCTATCCAACTAGGCGTGGGGTGTGTACATACAAGGAAAGATCAAACAGGAAGATAGCATGCTTCATTTTAAAAGTATTGCAGAGTTATATTACATCAATGATTGTCGCAGTTCTAACTTAAGATAAATTGTCTAGGGCATGAACCCGCGGCGGCAAGGAGAAACGGGGTGCCTAGTCTCGGTGATAGCCCTCCACTCTTTTGACTCTGTCGACGCAGCTGATGATGGGCTCGATACGCTCCTCGAGGGTTGCGAGGTCTGTGCCCTCCGGCAAGCTCTCCAGCGCGTCGGCGAAGTCGACGTTGGGGTTCCAGAACGCCACCTTGGTAAGCACCTTGGTCAGGGCATCCCGGCAGAGCCTTCGGGACTCATTGGCCAGATAACTTGCTCGGTTGGAGCAGAGCTGCTCCAGGGCATCGAGGACGCCCTCGAAGAACAGGGTCAGCCTGGCATTGGGCTCATGTTCGGCTCCTGGGAGTACCTGACATTCGGCATTCCCATGGTGGTCAGCTTCATGGTGATCCTGCTGGCGACGTCGACGAGGCGGCTCATCCAGAGGTTTACGCTCTTCGCATACTCCTTGTGCTCGGCGACATCATCCCTCCGCAACCGCTTCTCGTCCTCCAGGGCCTTGTTCAGGGTCTCCTCACGAGCCCCAGCCTCCGAAAGCTTCCCCTCCAAGCCGTCCAGCTTCAACTTTAGATCGTTGATGGAGTCGTTGGCTTCGGAGAGCAGCTTGGACTTGTCGGAGATGGCAACCTGCGGATCCGCCAGAGTGCGGTTGGCCGTGTCCCTCTCCTCCGTCAGCACCGAGACTTTCTTGTTCAGCTCCTCCCGCTCCAGCTCCAACTCCTTCACCTTGCCGGCATGGACTAAGGCCTGAGCATCGAGTGCCTCCTTGTGCCTCTGCTTCAGCTCCTGGGTCCGCTGCGCGACGATCTACCCGATCTCTTCATCCTTGCCGCGGACTGTGGCGGCGAGCGCCTGCTCCCGGGCAGCGAGGTCTTCCTCCTGGCTATTCAACAAAGCCTGCTGCTGCTACCGAGCAGCCTCGTCGTTGGCGGCCTGCTCCTTCGCCACCTCCTGGGCCTTCTCGACGTCGGCCTGCTTCAGGATGAGCTCTCGCTTGCGCTCATCCAGCTCACCCTGGGCAGCCTTCAATTCATCCTGGGCCTCACCAAACCAGACCTGCGCCTGAGCGACGTGCTCCTCCAAATCTGCCTCCGCCTTGTCCACCGCCGCCATCCTGGATCTCACTTTGTCTTGGCGGGCACGGTGGAGTGCTTAGAGCTTCTGGAAGTTGGCACCCATGGCTCGGACAAGCTGCTCCTCCTGGGAACCGTGGCTGCCGGTGCTCGGTTCGTCGACAACCTGGAGCCCGGCGGTGGCGAGCACCTCATCGTCAAAAACCTCCCCCTCGGTAGGCGCTCTGGTGTCTGTCGTCCCTGGGAGGCGGACGAACAAGTCGTCGCCCACCTTCAGGTACTTGGTAGTCGCGGGGGCTGCGGGGGCTGCGGGGAAGGAAGGCTGGTCGTTGGACACCTCCTCCTCGGCAGGATTCTTGGCGGCCTCCCCGGCAGCAGCCTTGGCAGCCTCCTCGGCAGGGACCTCCTCGGCCTCTTCAGCAGCGGCCTTGCCGGGCTCCCCGACAAACCCCTCGCCGGCCTCCCCAATGGCGGGCTTGGAGGCTTCCTCAACCATGATCCTAACGGCCTCGGCCTCGGCGTCCTTGGCGACCTCCCTGATGACGATGTCGATATCCTCCTGGTCCGTCGAGGGAGGTTCTGGAAGCCAAAAAGGGCGAACAAGACGAGGCCAAGATCAAGGTTCAGGATAAAAGAGAGAAAGAAAAAAAACACGGACGGAGGGCAGGCCGCTTACCCGCGCCAAGCTGAGAAGTGATTCCCTCCCCGCCAACATTTGTTGCCGGGACGGAGCCACCAGCACCCAAGTCCGCCTCTTCCTCCTCCATGTGCGTGGGCTCGGTGGTGGTTGCCCTTGCCGGGGACGCCCCTCTAGGCGGCGTGGTCGATGGGGGCAGCGTGTTAGGAGTGGCCCTTATGGGCTCCTCCTGCTGCTGCTCTCCTCCTACAAACCCGACAAGGTCAGCACCAAGGATTCGTCCCCCAACGCCCGTCGCTGGGGAGCGAGTAATGAACTTACGCTGGGGGCTGAGGTGGGGGCTGCGCCAAGAGCTGGCATCGGGGATGATATCCACCACCTCCGGCATGCGCGAAGTGCTCGCCGGGGGCTTGTCGCCCGCCGAGGCCTTGGCCCTCTTCGCCGCCCTCTGGGCTAGCGTCTCCGTCTCCCTACAAAGACAAGATCAAGTCAGGGGAAACAACACGGGCTGAGAGTGAGAAATGATAAAGGGCGCCACTTACTCTTCCCCCTCCGCCGGCCTCCTCTTCCTTTTCGGGCTGAAAGACCCGAGGTCGAAATTGGCCTCAGGTTCGCTGTCCGAAGGGGAAGGAGAAGGGGACGGGGTCCTACGCCGCTTGGACGAGGAAGAAGCGGCGGCCGCTGCCTTCTTCTTCGCTGCCGCGACCCTCGTCTGGCGCATGGGTTGCGCCTGGGCCTGTTGCCATTGTGCGGTCCTACCGGGTCGGACCAGCTCGCCAAAGCTTGCCCGCCGCAGGACGCGCCTCCTTGCCAGGGGCGAGGAGTCCTCCGCCTCGGTCTCCTCTTCGGTCGACTCCTCGACCACGTCCTCGACAAGGGGAGCCCCGACACCGGCGTTGCTGGCCTTCCCGGCAGACCCTGCCCACTCGGCGAGCTCTTTCTCTTTTGCGGCTATGTCGGCCTCGTCCTCCACAGTGCCGACGCTGCCGGCCTCCCTAGCGAGTACCGCCTCCTCCGCCCTGGCGGCAATGTATGCTAGCTCCGCCTTGGTGGTGTCGCGGATGAGCAGCGGCTCGTCACGAACGTATCTCTCCGACAGGTTTTGAAGAACTCCTGTACCCATTCCACTTCTGGCTCGGCCCAGCTCGGATCCAGGCCGTGCGCGTTGAAGTCCGGCATCATGGCGATGATGTCGGTCTGGCGTGAGTTGTTGCTCAATAGGAGCACCCCCGCTGGCAACCCAAACAGAGACCCGCCGTCCTTGACGGCCTTCTCGGCCTTGCCGGCTTTCTCGGCCTTGCCGGTCCTCTCGACCCCACCGTCTTCATTCACCTTGAGCTGAAAGAGCCTCTGGCAAAAATGGGCATGCCCCAGCATCGTGAAATTGTGCTTCAAGCCAGGGCGGAGCCTCATGATGTCAGCCGCGTTCCTGAAGTCCCAGGCCTGCCTCCCCTTGTTGTGCAGCGGGGCGATCCGGCAGCGGATGAAGTCCGCCCCGATCATCTCCAGAGTGAGCCCAACCGAGGTGAGGCGATGGATCCTAGTGGTGGCGACCGTGAGCTTCTTGTCGCTGGCGTCGACGTCGGTCCAGTCCTTGGTACGGACCGGCGACCTCCGACGGACCCGGCAGAACTCTTGCGGGTCTGCCTCCTCAATCCAGCACCACAGGCCCCGCCACTCTTCCCACCTCTCCTTCTGGGCACCCTCTGGGTATGTGCCCCTATTCTGGTTCCTCGGGATCTAGGTGATGTAGCCGGAAATGGCGCCCCCTGGCTGGATGCGAGGGGTGAAGTAGTGACGGAAGAGCGTCGTGCTAGGATGCACTCCGGCGAAGCCCTCGCAGAGGTGGGCGAAGAAAGCCATGCACGCCACGACATTCGGCATGAAATCCAGAAGGTGGAAGCCGTAGGTGTGCATGACGTCATTGAAGAAATCCGAGAAAGGGGGCCAGAGCCCGCAAGAGAAGTAATCGACGAGGAAGGGATACCGGTTTGGGCCGGCCTCAGCGAAGGCGGCGGGGATGATGCGCGTGGCGGGGTGCCCCGACGTCTCCCTCCCCCACAAGGGCCTGAAGTAGTCCCTGAGGGTGACCGCATAGATCGTCGAGGGGAAGAGGGAGTGCTCCATCCGCATCTGCACCAGCTCGCTCTCCGGCGCCTCCTTCCCCCGGGCGTCCTTGGCCGCCCCCTTGCCCTTGCTCGTCTTGGGCGCCATGGCGGTTGAGAAGGGAAGGCAATGGGGGCGCGGCGGCGGTGAACAGAGGCAAGAGCTTCGGCTCGCGCTTGAGGAAGAAGAAGAGGGGAATGGCGGTTCCGATATTGGAAAAGGCACGGAGGGTAAATGAGCAGCGCGCCTGCAGTTTTTCCTTTTTATGGGGAAGGCGTGGGCCGCCTCTTTACCATTTACCACGACGTGACGCGAGCGTGCAACAACCGCCCCACGCACGACCCCCACGTCATGCATTCAACACGGGTCGTGTGGAAGCGCAACTGGCGAGGGAGTTACCGCAGTAAAACACTGCCACGCGTACCCGCACACCGTTCTAGGCCTGGCCCAACAACGCTCCGCGCTTATGTGTAGCCCATGCCCGGGGGCTCCTGTCGGTGTACAAAAGTAGGGCCTTCTATACCCCTTTACTTGTGTGCGGGCAGTTGTAGCCGCGCCTACAGCCACGCTTGGCGGGGTAGAAGAAGCAAGGAACAAGACTACCAGAGCTGCGCTGAGACCAGGGGCGGAAAGAGCGAAGGTGCAAGGTGGGCCTCCCCGGCAAGAGCCTTGCCGGGGACGACCTACGCTGCCCCGGCAAGAGCCTTGCCGGGGACGACCTACGCTGCCCCGGCAAGAGCCTTGCCGGGGAAGCTTACCCAACACCAGCGGGACCGCCACCCTTGAGCCTGAGAGTTCCGACACCATCGACAACGTTGGAACCAAGGCTCGGAAGGCGCTTGCATTGTGGCATGCAGATCTTTGTGAAGACTGAAGGCCTGCAAGACCAGATAAGAACCAGAAGTTGAAGGCCCCCCGGCAAGACCCTTGCCGGGGACGCTAGACCCCGGCAAGACCCTTGCCGGGGACATCTGCGGGGCCACAACCAGGCCCGCACCTACCAAGGTTGCACTACCACATGGCCGTCCCGGCGCAGCAGCCAGCCTGCCAACTAGGCATGCACCTACGTGGCAGCATGTAGCTCCTAGGCCAACCAAGCAAGCACCTGCTTGGTGGCATGCGGATCTTCGTGAAGACCCTGCCACCGTACCAGTGCAGCAGGCAGCTAGCTGGCGTGGCGCTGCATGCCTCATTAGCTTGGACATGCGTCAAAGCGAGGCGAGGCGGCGACGGACGAGACAAGCTTCCTTGCCGTCCTCGATAGAGCAAGAAGACACGTCAGCAGCGCATTTAATGTGTTTTGTCCCATGATGTCAGAGATAAACTTGTACACTATAGGCGCTTTCCACCTCTTGTGTGCCGCTATGGCAGCCCCTTTGACATATAAAAGGAGGCCCAAGGCATACTGAGAGGGGATTCAGACTTTTTGGGCTAGCCATGCACCGTAGCTAGTTCAAGATCTCAAGAACACCAAATATACACCAAAGCAGGACTAGGGTATTACGCATCACTTGTGGCCCGAACCTGGATAAAATTCCCCCGCGTTGATCTTCTAAACCCGCTCTTTTTACAGCCCCACGCCCCGGCAACCGTAGTAGGGATTCCCCGTGAGCCCATAGGTGTCGTTCTTGAACCCCGACATCTTCCTTATGTGATGTCATTAATTACCATAAGATTAGCATATGATCTTTTCATTTATTTCCTTTCTTTTTATTGAACATGAAAGTAAAGAAAACAAAACTCAAAAAAAAACTTTATTATATATCTCACACACGATTACAAGGATAGATCTCTAAGCAAACTCTCAAAAAGAAATGATCGAACTAAACTTTTATTCATCTAAAGCAAAAGATAACTAAGGATCGAACTAAGATAAGTAAAGGAAAAAGATAGTGGAGGTGATACGACACCAGGGCACCTCCCCCGTGATTGGCACAATCCAAGGGGAGTGCCCATACCCGATACTCAAGTCTCCTTTGGTGATGAAGAAGGAGGTGGTGGTGATGAAGTAGTAGATTTGTCTTTCTTCCTTAGCTTACGGTTAAGGATGGAATTTCTCCTTTGCTCGAGCTCTACTATCCTTTTGCATAATTCTTGCTTGTTTTCCTGCAAGAGACGAAAGGGGATAATCTGGACCTTAGGTTTCTTTGCTTTGTTGGGGAGACTTGACTTCTTGAATTCCACGTGCATGTCCCCAGGTTGACGCAATGGAACTTCAACTTCGTCTGAGCTTGTCTCCTCCTCCCCTTTAGGATCATAGTCTTCTTCTTCCTCCGAAGAACATCTATAGTGCTCCACATCCCCATAATAGTTGGGGTTTGCGATATAATCAGCAACATAGCTCAAACCCTCCGAGTCTTGGGATGACATATTTTCAGATCTGTCAGAAAAATAGCGAGAAAAGAAAACAAGAGATTTCTCCGTATATAAGGATTTTTTATCTTGGGAAACAAGCAAAAGGAAGAAAAACGGAGTCCGGAAGGTACCCGAGGTGGGCACAACGCACCTGGTTGTTTCTTATTTTCCTAATTTTTGATATATTCCAAAACTGACAAAAAATATTTTTGTAGATTTTTTGGAGTCCGTTTACTTGCCGTATCATGTACCTCCTCTTTTTTCATGATTCTGGAGTGTCCCGGAAGGTTTCCTTTATGTGTTCTTTCGTTGTCATAGTTTGGGTAATATTGCTTTCAACACTAATGGGCGTACCTAAGATATAAAGTTTTATACTTTGCCCATTGACAACCTTCGGGTTAGTACCTTCGGCATTATTTATTTTGATGGCTCCATATCGATAAACCTCCTCGATAACATAGGGTCCTTCCCATTTGGAGAGGAGTTTTCCGGCAAAGAATCTGAAACGAGAGTTGTAGAAAAGAACATATTCTCCAACTTTTAACTCACGCTTTTGGATTCTTTTATCATGCCATCTTTTAACTTTTTCTTTAAATAACTTGGCATTTTCATAAGCTTGGGTTCTCCATTCATCTAGTGAGCTAATATCAAATAACCTCTTTTCACTAGCAAGTTTCAAATCATAGTTGAGTTCTTTAATTGCCCACTATGCTTTATGTTCTAACTCAAGAGGCAAATGACAAGCTTTTCCATAAACAATTTTATAAGGAGACATACCCATAGGATTTTTATATGTTGTTCTATAAGCCCAAAGTGCATCATCTAATTTCTTAGACCAACTTTTTCGGGACCTATTGAGAGTCTTTTGTAATATTAACTTTATTTCCCTATTGCTAAGCTCAACTTGACCACTAGACTGAGGATGATAGGGGGATGCAATTCTATGGTTAACATCATACTTAGCAAGCATTTTATGGAAAGCACCATGAATAAAGTGTGAACCAACATCAGTCATTAAATATCTAGGGACTCCAAACGTTGGGAAAATGACTTCCTTAAGCATTTTAATCAAGGTGTTGTGATCAACACTACTAGTTGGAACAGCTTCTACCCACTTAGTAACATAATCAACAACAACCAAAATATGTGTATACCCATTAGAGGAAGGAAGAGGTCCCATGTAATCAAATCCCCAAACATCAAATGGTTCAACAACAAGTGAATAATTCATCTGCATTTCCTGACGCTTACCAATATTACCAATTCTTTGACATTCATCACAAGATAAAACAAACTTACTGTGAGAGTAGGCCAATAAAATCCAGATTGCAATACCTTGTGAGCAGTTCTGTCTCCCGCATGATGCCCTCCATAAGCTTCGTAGTGACATTTCCGTAGGATTTGTCCCTGTTCATGCTCAGGTACACAATGTCTAATAATACCATCTACTCCTTTATAAAGATGTGGGTCATCCCAAAAGTAATGTCTTAAATCATAGAAGAATTTTTTGTTTTGTTGGTATGTGAAGCTAGGTGGTATATATTTAGCAACAATATAATTAGCATAGTCAGCATACCAAGGAGTGTTATGAGAAACATTTATTGCAGCTAATTTCTCATCGGGAAAGCTATCATTAATAGGTTGTGGGTCATCAAGAATATTCTCTAACCTAGACAAGTTATCAGCCACGGGGTTCTCAGCTCCCTTTCTATCAGTGATATGTAAGTCAAATTCTTGCAGCAAGAGAACCCACCTAATGAGTCTAGGTTTAGCATCTTTCTTTTCCATAAGATATTTTATAGCAGCATGATCGGTGTGAACAATTACTTTAGAATCAACAATGTAAGATCTAAATTTATCACAAGCAAACACTACTGCTAAAAATTCTTTCTCAGTAGTAGCATAATTTGGTTGGGCATTGTCTAGAGTTTTACTAGCATAATGAATAACATTTAATTTCTTATCAACTTTTTGTCCTAGAATAGCACCAACAGTATAATCACTAGCATCACACATAATTTCAAAAGGCAAGTTCCAGTCAGGTGGTTGAACAATAGGTGCAGAAATCAACGCTTTCTTAAGTGTTTCAAAGGCTTCTACACAATCATCATAAAAAAAATGGAACATCCTTTTGTAAGAGATTTGTAAGAGGCCTACAAATTTTAGAGAAGTCTTTAATAAACCTCCTATAGAAACCAGCATGACCGAGGAAACCTTTTATATCTTTAGGACATGGCATTTTCTCAATTGCGTCAACTTTAGCTTTATCCACCTCAATACCTCATTCAGAAATTTTATGTCCCAAGAAAATACCTTCATTAACCATAAAGTGTCACTTCTCCCAATCCAAGGCAAGATAAGTTTGCTCACATCTCTGCAAAACTCAATCAAGGTTGCTTAAGCAATCATCAAAAGAAGTTCCATAGACGAAAAAATCATCCATGAAAACCTCAACAATCTTTTCACAAAAAATAGACAATATAGCAGTCATACATCTTTGAAAGGTAGCACGTGCATTGCATAAACCAAAAGGCATAAGCCTATAAGCATAAGTTCCAAAAGGACAAGTAAAGGTGGTTTTCTCTTGATCAGGTTGTGAGACAGGTATTTGAGAAAAACCAGAATATCCATCAAGGAAGCAAAAATGTGTGTTCTTTGACAATCTTTCTAGCATTTGATCAATAAAAGGCAGAGGGTAATGATCTTGTCTAGTAGCTTTATATAATTTTCTAAAATCAATTACCATTCTATAGCAATGACAATTCTTTGAGGAATAAGTTCATTCTTATCATTAGGAACAACAGTAATACCTCCCTTCTTAGGGACACAATGAACACGACTTACCTATCTACTATCCGCTATAGGATAAATTATACCTGCTTCCAGAAGCTTCAGTATTTCAGTTCATACCACCTCTTTATTTCAGGATTTAAACGTCATTGGTGATCAACAACGGGTTTAGCATAAGGTTCCATATTAATTTTGTGCTGACAGAGAATGGGACTAATGCCCTTTAAATCATCAAGGGTATACCCGATAGCAGCTCTGTGCTTCTTCAGAACCTTCAATAATCTTTCTTCTTCATGTTCTGAAAGGTTAGCACTAATAATAACAGGATATATCTTTTTCTCATCAAGATAAGCATATTTCAAAGTGTCTGGCAATTGTTTTAATTCAAACACGGGATCACCTTTAGGTGGAGGAGGACCTCCTAGAGTTTCAATAGGCAAATTGTGTTTAAGAAGAGTACGTTGTTCAAAGAAAATTTTATCTATTTCATTTCTTTCATGCATATGCATATCATTCTCATGGTCTAGAAATATTGTTCTAGTGGATCACTAGGAGGCACGACAATAGAAGCAAGACCAATTATTTCATCCTTACTAGGCAATTCTTTCTTATGATGTTTTCTACTAAACTTAGAAAAATTAAACTCATGAGACTCATCACCAAAACTTACACCGACAGTTTGTTTCTCACAATCTATTTTAGCATTAACGGTGTTCAAGAAGGGTCTAACAAAGATAATGGGACAAAATTCATCTTGTGGGGAACCAAGAACAAGCAAATCAGTAGGATATTTTATTTTCCCGCACAAGACTTCAACATCTCTAATAATCCCAAGTGGTGTGATGGTGTCTCTATTACCAAGTTTAATAGTAACATCTATGTCTTCTATTTCCATGGTTTCTATATCATTAATTATTTTTCTTGATATAAGGTAAAAGGTATAGCACTCACGCTAGCACCTATGTCACATAAACCATGATAACAGTGATCTCCTATTTTAACTGAGACAATAGGCATGCCAACAACATGTCTATGTTTATCTTTTTCACCGGGTTTGGCAATTCTAGCAGCTTCATCATAGAAGTAAATAACACGACACTACATGAATCAGGAACTTTGCCATCTGCCATGGCGGATGGCAAAGGCCTTTGTCGTCCGCCAGCAGACGTCAACAGGTCCGGCTGAACGAGCTACGGCAAAGGCATCTTTGCCATCTGTTGGCGGACGACAAAGATGAAATGAAATGGTCTTTACCGTCCGCCAGCAGACGGCAAAGGACCTGGATGGCAGACGTGTCAGCTACAGTCCGTTAGTGGGTTAACGGCGTGCTTTGCCGTCTGCCAGCGGACGACATAGCGGTCCATGTGGCAGCACCTGGGGGGGCTGGCCTATTTGATTTCTTTGCCGTCCGCTGGCTGACGGCAAAGATGCAATGGTCTTTGTTGTCTGCCCGCAGATGGCAAATCATCCAAATAGCCAGCCTATTGCCCCAGGTTGCACAGGTAGCTAACATGTGGCATATTTGTCGTCTGCTAGCTGATGGCAAAGCTCTTTGCCGTCTGCCAGCAGACGGAAAAGAGCCTGTATAGCCCCTGTTTTTTCCGATTTTTCTTAAATTCATTCAATTTCACATATATATATATATACATACACACATATGAAAATACTTTCGACAAGCATACCAATACATATACATACCAAATCATATCCCTGCCATGTGGATATGATTATCCAACACATATACATAGAAAATCAAAAGTCCATATGCAACATATATAGCTAGACAACATATCCAATGGTTTCATCCATACATACATATATAGGTAGCAAGTTTCACTTTGTTCATCCTACAAAAGCAAAACAAGAAGCAAGCATAAAGAGAAGAGTAGACTCCATCAATGCAAGCTTCCTCATCTAAAGAAAATCTTCAAATTGGGAAAGAAGAAAGTTAGAAGAAGAAGAAGAAGAAGAACAAGACTAGTTAGAAGAAGAAGAAAAAGAAGAAGAAGAAGAAGAAGAATATTTTTTTCTTCTCTTTCTTTTTCTCCTCTCCTCTTCTTTATCTTCTTCTTATTCTAACTAAGGTAGGTAAAAATGCCATTTTATTGCTAAGCTAGGTAAAAATGCCAAGTGTAGGTCATTTTAGAGCTTAGGTAGGTAAATAGGTCATTTTGGAGCTTAGTAAGATTATTATGTCATTTTCGAGGAAAATAAGCTAAGTATATATCATTTTGGTGGTAACAAAGATTATCATGCCATTTTTTACCTACGTATGCTAAGTATGTCATAAGTGAACTGGAGAAGCTAGGTATAGCTCATTTTTATCTAACTTAGGTAATTCTGCCATTTAGGAGGAAAATAAGCTAAGTATCCATTTGTAAAGCAAAACACTAGAGAAAACTTACCCTCATCACAACAAATGTGATGAAGATCGCAACTAAGGTAACAATTGATCCAACGGCATAATGATACCAAGCCTCATTATCAATGGCATATTTTTCTAATCTTCTGAAGCTTTAGGCGCATCGCATCCATCTTCAAGCGCATTGCATTCATCTTCATCTTGTGATCATCGACGACATCGGCAACATACAACTCCAATGTCATCTTCTCTTCTTCAATTCTTTTAATTTTTCCTTTCAAATACTCAGTTTCTTTTTCAACTAAATTTAACTTCTCCACAAGAGGGTCGATTTCGAATTCCAGTTCACATACCTCCTAGATTAAATTATCTCTATGTCAACTTGATGGCCATAATTGTCATAAATGCGAAATGCAACAAATAGTTATGAAAGAAAATTTACCACATCCGAATCATAAAGCGCGAGGGCCGACGGGGACGGACATCAAGACCATGGCACTATGTATAAGAAACAATCATACAAAGTAAGAATATTAACATACCAACTATATAAATCATACAATCATACAAGTAACTATATAAATCAAGTACAACATAAAAATTGAATACCTAATAATAATCTGGATCGTCGGGTTCAATAAATGCTCTGGGATCAATAAATGCATCATCATCATCACTACCGGTAATGACGTGCTCATCATCATCATTAATAAATGCATCATCATGTGGAAGGCCACCTTTACGTAATCGGTCAAGCATTGACAGGTCATCCGCAACAGTAACCTCTTCTAGTTCAGGCTCTTCTTGTTCCGGCTCACGGGTGAAGTCGGGATCACTGTCGCTGTCTACTTCAATGTTCTAGGGTGAAGTAGAGCGGTTCTTGAAACGTTTTTTTTGGAAAGACGTGTTTCTTGGAAGAATTCTCCTTCATATGTGTCTAGGTTAATGTGAGGTTCATAATCCTCTTCATTGGGGGGAGGTGGTCTAACACGTGGCGGCACTTCATAAACGACATCCCAACCATTGAGATTTGGATCACTTTGACAGGCCCACAGTAGATAGAAAACTTGGGTTGCCTGTTGAGCCATAATATAGACATCGGGAACATCCAAATGGGTGCTTTGTTTGATTTCCACTAACCCTAAGTGTTCATGATTCCTTCTAGTCTCCTTCAGCTGGAACCAATAACATTTGAAGACTACGACGTTTGGTGGGTTTGCACCATAGAATTGAAGTTCATAAATTGCTTCAAATCTTCCATAATACTTGGTATCTCCTTCGCCAATAGCAGAGACAGAACAATTTGTAAACTTTCAGTCGGACATATATAGCTCTTTGCCATAGGTACAAAAGCGATACCTGTTGATGTCGTATTTGTCAAATGAACGGACCTTAAAGTCAAAACCATTAGCGACTTGTCTCAATTCGGCGTCCATTAACTTTGAATTAGCCTACAAGTTTAATACGAAAGGGATTGTTGCATTAGCCACAAATTAGACGAAGAAATGAAACGGTCTAATGGAAATTACCATTTGTTTGAACCAAGAGATGAAACCGGGATAGCCGCCTCCATGCTTTGCCGGAAGCTCATACTCTTCGACGGAATCCTTTTGGATCACCGCTCCATACGACAATTTGGTGATGTATCGACTGTATCAAATTTATCCGGGAATAAGAGCAGTTCAAAGGAATTAGAAGTTCCGAAACAATGTATCAAGAACTGACTCGATGTACGGCTGCACTTCTGTAAGGTTGGTGAAGATATACAACGAAATGATCTGCCATTCTTCGAAATCCAACGTTAAGGAATTAGAAGCACCGGCTGGTGCGAGATCCCCTTTGAATAGTTTGAGGTTGGATCCACCCTTTTTAGGCTCGTCAACATTGTACCAAGGCTTCGGATTATGAAAATGATGATTTTTGGCTTCATAGTGTGCTGTCATGAAGTTTGTCGCCTCCTCAGTAATGAATGCCTCAGCCATCGATGCTTCAATTCTACGTTTATTTTTACATTTTCCTCATAGCATCTTCTGCATCCTCTGAGTGGCGTAGCACCAACGATTTTGCACGGGCCCCCCAATCTTTCCCCGGTTGGGAGATGGAAAATCAAGTGCTGCATTTGATTAAAGAAGCCCGACGAAAAGATCTTCTCTAACTTGGAGATCAACTCCAATGCCAACTCCTCCCTTTCTTCTAGCAGGCCAGGCGATAGTTCTTTCCCACAAAGAACACGGAAGAAATAGCTCAGCTCTGCCAGTACTAGCCATTCATCCGCAGGGATGAAGCCACGCAACATCACATGCATTACCCGCTCAATCCATGTGTGCCAATCATGACTCTTGCGACCAAATATCTTCAATTTATCAAGACTCACTCCCCTCTTTAGATTCGCTGCATACCCATTGGGGAACATCAACTGCTGTTGCACCCACAAGATAATTTCCCTCATAGCTGGCCTTCCAAGATTGAACCATGCCTTTGGCTTCGTCCAGTTCTGCTTTCCTTTCGGTTCTTTCATGTTTTGTAATGGCCTATCACATAGCGCCTCCAGATCGACTCTAGCCTTAGTATTATCCTTTGAATTCCCATCTATGTCAAACAATGTACCAAAAAGTGTCTCAGCGATATTCTTCTCAATGTGCATCACGTCGATGTTGTGTGGGCAAAGGTGGTCTTTGAAGTAAGGCAGATCCCACAAGCATGTCTTGTGAGTCCAGGCGTGTTTCGAATTATACCCCTTGAAATACCCTGGACACTCTGGATCAGGCTCAAGAGCGTTTAGCTGATCCAGGATCTCTTGGCCTGTCAACGCAGGTGGTGCAGAGTTTTTGACAACTCTACATCTGATGAAGTTATTATTGTCTTTCCTGAACTTATGGCGAGGATCCAGGAACTATCTATGGATGTCGAAGCAAGAAAACTTGCGACCGGCCTGAAGCCAATGAAACTCAAGAGCTCCCTTGCATGTGGGGCAAGGGAACCTTCCATGCACACACCAGCCAACGAATAGCGCATACGCCGGTAAGTCATGCGCCGAGTACATGTACCAGACACGCATTATGTAGTTCCGTTTGCTAAAGGCATCGTATGTCTTGAACCCATTGTCCCAGGCTTCTTGCAATTTGTCCTTCAGCGGCTGCATGTACACATTCATATTCTTCCCCGGATAGTTGGGCCCTGGAATTAACAACATCAGGAAAATGTTGTTTCTTTGCATAATCTGTCCGTGGGGGAGGTTGAGTGGAAAGACAAATACGGGCCAACAACTGTATTGGGCTGCCGTCAGACCAAACACACTGAACCCATCCGTGCTGATGCCGACACGAGGATGCCTCGGATCGGCCGCTTTGTCATCATGTAATGCATCGAAGCTCTTCCATGCTTCATCGTCCGATGTGTGCACCATCATCAGCTTCCCGTCTGCATCTAGTTGGGTTCTTTTGCCCGTTTTGTGCATGTCATATGTCTCGCTGTCTCTTCGACCATGAAAAGACGTTTAAGTCTTGGTATGATTGGAATATACCGAAGAACATTTACGGTGATTTTGGTCTGTGTCTTCTCACCCATACCGTTGTCTACCACAACATACCTGGATGACTAGCAAATGGGACAATAGTTCAAGTCCGCATAATGAAGCCTAAATAAGGCACATCCTTTCTCACAGGCATGTATCTTCTCATAGGGCATCTTAAGAGCACGGAGGATTTTGTCTGACTGGTACAGGTTTGCAGGTAGTACATGGCCTTTGGGTAGAAAACGTCCAAATACTATCATCATTGCATCGTAGCATTCTCTGCCCAAGTTGAATTGAGCCTTCAAAACCATTATTTGTGAGATGGCATCCAGTTGACAAAGCTCAGTGTGCTCATGGAGAGGACATTTTGAAGACTCCAACATTTCATTGAAGGCCTTTGCAGATCCTCCATCTCATCGTCCGAGTCCCGAGCATCATCAAAGTCTTGCACCATGTCTTGCATACCGGTACCATGCTCGTCGGTGCGACGACGAAGCACCTCAGCTCTGGCACGTTGGGCAGACTCGTCAGGAAATGTCCACATCGTATAATGTGGTGTAAAACCCCACTTCTGCAGGTGTTTGTCCATTTCATCCTCTGTCCTCTTGTGCCAATTGTTGCACCCGGCACAGGGGCACCATGTTGTCCTCTGGCCATTTGCAAATGCGGCTCTCAGAAACCCCTTGGTTTTTGTTAACCATTCAATTGTCATGTCTTTCAGACTAGTGTGACCGGTGTACATCCACGCACGATCAGTCATCTTGCCTAGCTACTGGACACATAAGAAATATCTACATATATATATATAAATCAGCATGTATATATTCATCAGTTAATGGAGTTTGTCACTTTCATTACGTCCAAGGAACCTAGACGCTAATAGGTAAAGATAGGTCCTAATCCCACCCAAGTAAGTGTAGACTGGGTTCGTTTTCGCATGCCCTGCTCCGGATCTGACGCAAAATTTCGGCAGCACCTCCCTGCTATTCTCCTGATACACGTCTCGGCAATAAGTAGAGAGGATGTGTACCCGGAGAACAACAGGGAGGCACTGACGAAATTCTGCATTGGATCCGGAGCATAGCATATGGGAAAACGAACCCAGTATACACATATTGATGACCCACAAGTATAGGCGATCTATCTAGTCCTTTCGATAAGTAAGAGTGTCGAACCCAACGAGGAGCAGAAGGAAATGACAAGCAGTTTTCAGTAAGGTATTCTCTGCAAGCACTGAAATTATCGGTAACATATAGTTTTGTGATAAGGTAATTCGTAACGGGTAACAAGTAACAAAAGTAAACAAGGTGCACCATGGTGGCCCAATCCTTTTTGTAGCAAAGGACAAGCCTGGACAAACTCTTATATAAAGGAAAGCGCTCCCGAGGACACATGGGAATTATCGTCAAGCTAGTTTTCATCATGCTCACATGATTCGCGTTCGTTACATTGATAATTTGATATGTGGGTGCACCGGTGCTTGGGTACTGCCCTTACTTGGACAAGCATCCCACTTATGATTAACCCCTCTCGCAAGCATCCGCAACTATGAAAGAAGAATTAAGGTAAACCTAACCATAGCATGAAACATATGGATCCAAATCAGCCCCTTACGAAGAACACACATATACTAGGGTTTAAGCTTCTGTCACTCTAGCAACCCATCATCTACTTATTACTTCCCAATGCCTTCCCATAAGCCCAAACAATGGTAAAGTGTTATGTAGTCGACGTTCACATAACACCACTAGAGGAAAGACAACATACATCTCATCAAAATATCGAACGAATACCAAATTCACATGACTACTTATAACAAGACTTCTCCCATGTCCTCAGGAACAAACATACTACTCACAAATCATATTCATGTTCATAATCAGAGGGTATTAATGTGCATAAAGGATCTGAACATATAATCTTCCACCGAATAAACTAACTAGCATCAACTACAAGGAGTAATCAACACTACTAGCAACCCACAGGTACCAATTTGAGGTTTTGAGACAAAGATCGGATACAAGAGATGAACTAGGGTTTGAGAGGAGATGGTGCTGGTGAAGATGTTGATGGAGATTTACCCCCTCCCGATGAGAGGATCGATGGTGATGATTTCCCCCTCCCAGAGGGATGTTTTCCCGGCAGAACAGCTCCACCGGAGCCCTAGATTGGTTTCGCCCAGGTTCCGCCTCGAGACAGCGGCACTTCATCCCGAAAGCTTCCTTCTTATTTTTTCCAGGGAAAAGACACCTTATACCAGAAGATGGGCATCGGGGGGCTTCCAGGTAGCCCATGAGGCAGGGGGCGCGCCCTCCACCCTATTGGACGGTGGGTGGCCCCCTCCGGTGCTTTCTTCCCCCAATATTTTTAATATATTTTAAAACGTGCCTCCGTGAAGTTTCAGGACTTTTGGAGTTGTGTAGAATAGGTCTCTAGTATTTGCTCCTTTTCCAGCCCAGTATTCTAGCTGCCGGCATTGTCCCTCTTCATGTAAACCTTGTAAAATAAGAGAGAAAAGGCATAAGTATTGTGACATAATGTGTAATAACAGCCCATAATGCAATAAATGTCGATATAAAAGGATGATGCAAAATGGACGTATCAACTCCCCCAAGCTTAGACCTCGCTTGTCCTCAAGTGGAAGCCGATATCGAAAAATATGTCGACATGTTTAGAGATAGAGGTGTCGATAAAATAAAATACGGACATGAGGGCATCATGATCATTCTTACAATAGCAACTTATATATATTGTCATATGATTTCTTATGCTAAAGTAACAATCTATTCACAATATAAAGTATGAATCAGAAACATCATTGAAAAACTAGCAAACTATAATCTCAGTCATTGAAGCAATTGCAATTTATTATAACATCGGAAAGAGTCAATATAAGAACTTTTCAGCAAGTCCACATACTCAACTATCATTTAGTCTTTCACAATTGCTAACACTCACGCAATACTCATGGTATGAAGTTTTAATCGGACACAGAGAAAGATAGGGGCTTATAGTTTTGCCTTCCAACCTTTTACCTCAAGGGTAACGTCAACAATAATGCTTTATGAAAACCCACATCCAATTGGATATATATATATCAGGATCATTCCAACACATAGTACTTGCCAAAGGATAAAGTGCAAAAAGGAAAGGTGAAGATCACCATGAATCTTGTATAAGTTATAAGACAAAAATAAAAGATAGGCCCTTCGCAAAGGGAAGCAGAGGTTGTCATGTGCTTTTATGGTTGGATGCACAAAATCTTAATGCAAAAGAACGTCACTTTATATTGCCACTTGTGATAGGGACCTTTATTATGCAGTGCGTCGCTTTTATTTCTTCCATATCACAAGCTCGTATAAAGCTTATTTTCTCCACACTAATAGATCATACATATTTAGAGAGCAATTTTTATTGCTTGCAACAATGACAACTTACTTGAAGGATCTTATTCAATCCATAGGTAGATATGGTGGACTCTCATGGCAAAACTGGGTTTAAGGATATTTGGAAGCACAAGTAGTATCTCTACTTGGTGCAAAGAATTTGGCTAGCATGAGGGGGAAAGGCAAGCTCAACATGATGGATGATCCGTGACAATATAATTTATTTCAGATATAAGAAAACATAACCCATTACGTTGTCTTCCTTGTCCAACATCAACTTTTTAGCATGTCATATTTTAATGGGTGCTCACAATCGTAAAAGATGTCCAAGATAGTATATTTATATGTGAAAACCTCTCTTTCTTTATTACTTCCTATTAATTGCAACGATGACCAAAACTATGCTTGTCAGCTCTCAACAACTTTTATTCATCATACTCTTTATATGTGAAGTCATTACTCTCCATAAGATCAATATGATCTCTTTATTTATTTTTATTCTTTCCCTTTTTTATTCCCTCAAGATCAGAGCAAGACAACCAAGCCCTCGACTCAAGACTAATCTTTATTATATATAGCTCACGGACTCGATTACATAGATAAGGATCAACACAAAAACTCAAAGCTAGATCATACTAAACTTTATTCTACTAGATCAAGATATAACCAAAAGGATCGAACTAAGAAAAACGGTAAATATAGAAGTGTGATGGTGATACGATACCGGGGCACCTCCCCCAAGCTTGGCAGTTGCCAAGGGGAGTGCCCATACCCATGTTTTTATGTCTCTTTCTTCGGAGGTGGTGATGCAGGAGTTGTTGATGAAGTCGTGTCACACATCGAGCGTAGGAGATTCTCCAATTTGCGAATAATGCCCTTGAGTGCGGTGATGTATTCTTGCAACAAAATATTTTCACGAGTGAGATACTTGTTTTGCACCTGAACTCTTTCAATCATCTTGAAAGCTTCTATTTCAGTAGGGGTAAGATGGCTATAGTAAGGTTGAAGGATGTCTTCTTCTTCTGTTGCCGGAGCTTGATCCTCCGTGGCCCTCTTGATCCTATCACCCTTGTTTATCTCCCCAAGCTCTTCTCTCTTCATCTCTATCTTCATTAGCCAAGCATCGTCGCCCGCATTGTTGGAGGAGGGGGACGACATGATGCATGGCCTTGAAAACTCTGGCAGAAAACGGCCCAGAACAAAAACAGGAGATATTTGCATGGTATGGTGGTCAAGACCTTCGGGAGATTATATAATGAATTTTTACTGACAAAATGAAGTATCGTGCAAGAAATCGGAGTCCGGAGGGCACACAAGGTGCCCACGAGGTAGGGGGCGCGCCCAGGGGGTAGGGCGTGCCCTCCACCCTCGTGGATGATTCGTGTCCCTTTCGGACTACTTCTTATTTTCCTATTTTCTTAAATATTCCAAAACGGAGAAAAAATTGCTATTAGAACTATTTTGGAGTCGGTTTACTTACCGTACCACATACCTATTCCTTTTCGGAGTCTGAAACGTTCTGGAAAGTGTCCCTTATGTACTCCTCCGGGGTTACAGTGTCAATAACATTGGTTTCAACATTTATGGGATTACCAGAGATATAATGTTTGATTCTTTGACTGTTCACCACCTTCGGATTTGTGCCTTCGAAGTTGTTGATTTTTATGGCACCGGAACAATAGACCTCCTCGATAACGTAAGGACCTTCCCATTTAGAGAGGAGTTTTCCTGCAAAAAATCTTAAACGAGAGTTGTATAACAAAACATAATGACCTACATTAAACACACGCTTTTGTATCCTTTGTCATGCCATCTTTTAACTTTTTCTTTAAACAGTTTGGCATTCTCATAGGCTTGGGTTCTCCACTCATCAAGTGAGCTAATGTCAAATAGTCTCTTCTCACCGGCAAGTTTGAAATCATAATTTAGCTCTTTAATGGCCCAATATGCCTTATGTTCTAGCTCGAGAGGTAAGTGACATGCTTTTCCATAAATCATTTTATACGGAGACATACCCATATGATTTTTATATGCAGTTCTATAGGCCCATAATGCATCATCAAGTTTCTTGGAACAATTCTTTCTAGATCTATTAACAGTCTTTTGCAAAATTAATTTAATCTCTCTATTACTCAGTTCTACTTGACCAGTGGACTGTGGGTGGTATGGAGATGCAATTCTATGATTAACATCATATTTAGCAAGCATTTTACGAAAAGCACCATGAATAAAATGTGAACCACCATCAGTCATTAAGTATCTAGGGACTCCAAACCTCGAAAAAATAACTTCTTTAAGCATCTTAATAGAGGTGTTATGATCAGCACTACTAGTTGGAATAGCTTCTACCCACTTAGTAACGTAATCAACATCAACTAAAATATGTGTATACCCATTATAGGAAGGAAACAGTCCCATATAATCAAAGCCCCAAACATCAAATGGTTCAATAACAAGTGAATAGTTCATAGGCATTTCTTGACGTCTACTAATATTACCAATTCTTTGACATTCATCACAAGACAAGACAAACTTACGGGCGTCTTTGAAAAGAGCAGGCCAATAAAAACCGGATTGCAATACCTTATGTGCAGTTCTATCTCCAGCGTGGTGTCCTCCATAAGCCTCGGAGTGACACTTGCGTGGGATCTGTTCTTGTTCATGCTCAGGTACACAATGTCTAATAACACCATCTAATCCTTCTTTATAAAGGTGTGAGTCATCCCAAAAGTAATGTCTTAAATCATAGAAAAACTTTTTCTTTTGCTGGTATGTGAAACTAGGTGGTATAAATTTAGCAACAATGTAATTAGCATAATCCGCATACCATGGAGCAGTACGAGAAGCATTTATGACAACTAATTGTTCATCAGGAAAACTATCATCAACTGGTAGTGGGTCACCAAGAACATTCTCTAACCTAGACAAGTTGTCTGCAATGGGGTTCTCAGCTCCCTTTCTATCAATAATATGCAAATCAAATTCTTGTAGCAAGAGAACCCATCTAATAAGTCTAGGTTTAGCATATTTCTTTTCCATAAGATATTTAATAGCAGCATGATTAGTGTGAACAATTACTTTAGAATCAACAATATAAGGTCTGAACTTATCACAAGCAAATACAACTGCTAAAAATTCTTTTTCAGTAGTAGCATAATTTCTCTGGGCAGTGTCTAGAGTTTTACTAGCATATTGGATAACATTTAATTTCTTATCAACTCTTTGTCCTAGAACAGCACCTACAGCATAATCACTAGCATCGCACACAATTTCAAAGGGTAAATTCCAATCAGGTGGCTGAACAATAAGTGCAGAAATCAAGGCTTTCTTATGTATATCAAATGCTTCTACACAATCATAATCATCAAAGACAAAAGCAACATCTCTTTGTAAGGGATTAGTCAGAGGCCTAGAAATTTTTGAGAAGTCTTTAATGAACCTCCTATAAAATCCGGCATAACAAAGGAAACTTCTTATACCTTTAATGTCCATAGGACACGACATCTTTTGAATAGAATCTACTTTAGCTTTATCAACTTCAATACCTCTTTTAGAAATTTTAAGCCCCAAGACAATACCTTCATTAACCATAAAGTGGCACTTCTCCCAATTCAAGACAAGATTATTTTCTTCACATCTCTGCAAAACTCGATCAAGGTTGCTTAAGCAATCATCAAAAGAAGTTCCATACACGGAGAAATCATCCATGAAAACCTCAACAATTTTTTCACAAAAGTCAGAGAATATAGCAGTCATACATATTTGAAAGGTAGCAGGTGCATTACATAAACCAAAAGGCATACATCTATAAGCAAAGGTACCGAAAGGGCAAGTAAAAGTGGTCTTTTCGTGATCCTCTTTTGACACAGGTATTTGAGAGAAACCAGAATAACCATCTAGAAAGCAAAAATGTGTATGTTTGGATAATCTTTCTAGCATTTGATCAATAAAAGGTAAAGGGTAATGATCCTTTTAGTAGCTTTATTTAATTTGCGGAAGTCAATTACCATTCTATAACCTGTAACAATTCTTTGTGGGATCAATTCATCTTTATCATTAGGGACAACAGTAATACCTCCCATCTTAGGGACACAATGGACAGGACTTACCCACTGACTATCAACAACAGGATAAATTATACCTGCCTCGAGAAGCTTTACTATTTCTTTTCTTACCACTTCTTTCATCGTAGGATTTAACCGTCGTTGGTGATCAACAATCAGTTTAGCGTCTTTCTCCAATTTTATTTTGTGTTGGCATAGAGTGGGACTAATGCCCTTAAGGTCATCAAGAGTATATCCAATAGCAGCACGGTGCTTCTTCAGAGTTTTCAATAATTTCTCTTCTTCCTGCTCTGAAAGGTTAGCACTAATAATAGCATGATATATCTTCTTTTCATCAAGATAAGCATATTTAAGAGTATCAGGTAATGGTTTAAGCTCAAACACGGGATCACCCTTGGGTGGAGGAGGATCCCCTAGAATTTCAACAAGCAAGTTGTGTTTCAAAATAGGTCCCTGTTTAAAGAATACTTCATCTATTTCCCTTCTTTGATTCATAAACATATCATTTTCATGGTCTAGCAAATATTGTTCTAAAGGATCATTAGGAGGCACGACAATAGAAGCAAGACCAATAATTTCATCTTTACTAGGAAATTCTTTATCATGGGGTTGTCTACGAAATTTAGCAAAATTAAAATCATGAGACATATCCCCTAAACCAACAGTAACAATATCCTTTTCGGAGTCTATCCTAGCATTGACAGTATTCAAGAAGGGTCTACCAAATATAATGGGGCAAAAGTCATCTTGTGGGGAACCAAGAACAAGAAAATCAGTAGGATATTTAACTTTTCCACACAAGACTTGAACATCTCTAACAATCCCAATTGGTGAAATAGTATCTCTATTGGAAAGCTTAATAGTAACACCAATATCTTCTATCTCAGCAGGTGCAATATCATGCACAATTTCTTCGTATAAGGAATGAGGTATTGCACTCGCACTAGCACCCATATCACATAAGCCATGATAGCAATGATCTCCTATTTTAACAGAAAGAACAGGCATGCCTACAACAGGTCTATGTTTATTTTTAGTATTGGGTCTAGCAATTCTAGCAGCTTCATTACAGAAGTAAATAACATGCCCATCAATATTATCGACCAAGAGATCTTTAACCATAGCAATACTAGGTTCAACTTTAATTTGCTCAGGGGGTGTAGGTGTTCTAGCATTACTCTTACGAACCACAGTTGAAGCTTTAGCATGATCCTTTATTCTAAGAGGGAAAGGTGGTTTCTCAATATAAGCGGTAGGAACAATAGGATCAACATTTATAAGTGATAGTCGTTTCTTCAACTTTAATAGGTTCAACTACTTTTACATCTATGGGAGGATGATATTTAAACCACTTATCCTTAGGGAGATCAACATGAGTAGCAAATGATTCACAGAAAGAAGCCACTATCTCAGAGTCAAGTCCATATTTAGTGCTAAATTCACGAAAAGCATCGGTATCCATAAAAGATTTAACACAATCAAACTTAGGTGTTATACCTGACTCCTTACCTTCGTCGAGTTCCCAATCTTTAGAGTTGCATTTAATTCTTTCCAATAAATCCCATTTGAATTCAATAGTCTTCATCATAAAAGAACCAGTACAAGAAGTATCGAGCATGGAGCGATTATTGAGAGAAAAGCCGAGCATAAAAATTTTGAATAATAATTTCTCTTGAGAGCTCATGATTGGGGCATGAATATAACATTGACTTAAGCCTCCCCCAAGCTTGAGCGATACTTTCTCCTTCGCGAGGCCAAATATATATATATATATATATATATATATATATATAATTACGATTATGATGAACCAGATGCATAGGATAAAACTTCTGATGAAATTCCAATTTCAATCGGTTGTACTTCCATGATCCAATATCATCACATAGCCTAAACCATGTCAATGCCTTTCCCTTCAAAGATAAAGGGAAGACATTCTTCTTGATAACATCCTCGGGCATACCTGCAAGCTTAAATAATCCACAAACTTCATCCACATAGATTAGGTGCATATCGGGATGTAATGTTCCATCTCCTGTAAAAGGATTAGCTAGCAGTTTCTCTATCATACCCGAAGGAATTTCAAAGTAAACATTTTCAGTAGGTTCAATTGGTTGAGGAGCAACTCTTTGCTCTACTGGTCAGGGTGAAGACCCCGAACAAGCCCCTCAAAGGATTATTTTCCATAGTAACAAGTGACAGTAAATTTCAGCACAATATATAAATTTTTTATTACCAAATTCCACCTACCAAAGGTGCTTCACTCCCCGGCAACGGCACCAGAAAAGACTCTTGATGACCCAAAAGTATAGGGAATCTATCGTAGTCCTTTCGATAAGTAAGAGTGTCGAACCCAACGAGGAGCAGAAGGAAATGACAAGCAGTTTTCAGTAAGGTATTCTCTGCAAGCACTGAAATTGTTGGTAACAGATAGTTTTGTGATAAGGTAATTCGTAATGGGTAACAAGTAAAAAAAGTAAACAAGGTGCACCATGGTGGCCCAATCCTTTTTGTAGCAAAGGACAAGCCTGGACAGACTCTTATATAAAGGAAAGCGCTCCCGAGGACACATGGGAATTATCGTCAAGCTAGTTTTCATCATGCTCATATGATTCGCGTCCGTTACTTTGATAATTTGATATGTGGGTGGATCGGTGCTTGGGTACTTCCCTTCCTTGGACAAGCATCACACTTATGATTAACCCCTCTCGCAAGCATCCGCAACTACGAAAGAAGAATTAAGGTAAACCTAACCATAGCATGAAACATATGGATCCAAATCAGCCCCTTACGAAGCAACACATATACTAGGGTTTAAGCTTCTGTCACTCTAGCAACCCATCATCTACTTATTACTTCCCAATACCTTCCTGTAGGCCCAAACAATGGTGAAGTGTTATGTAGTCGACGTTCACATAACACCACTACAGGAAAGACAACATACATCTCATCAAAATATCGAACGAATACCAAATTCACATGACTACTTATACAAGACTTCTCCCATGTCCTCAGGAACAAATGTAACTACTCACAAATCATATTCATGTTCATAATCAGAGGGGTATTAATGTGCATAAAGGATCTGAACATATAATCTTCCACGGAATAAACCAACTAGCATCAACTACAAGGAGTAATCAACAGTACTAGCAAACCCACAGGTACCAATCTAAGGTTTTGAGACAAAGATCGGATACAAGAGATGAACTAGGATTTGAGAGGAGATGGTGCTGGTGAAGATGTTGATGGAGATTGACCCCCTCCCGATGAGAGGATCGATGGTGATGGCGATGGTGATGATTTCCCCCTCCCGGAGGGATGTTTCCCCGGCAGAACAGCTCCACCGGAGCCCTAGATTGGTTTCACCCAGGTTCCGCCTCGAGACGGCGGCGCTTTGTCCCGAAAGCTTCCTTCTTATTTTTTCCAGGGAAAAAGACACCTTATACCAGAAAATGGGCATCGGGGGGCTTCCAGGTGGCCCACGAGGCAGGGGGCGCGCCCTCCACCCTCGTGGACGGTGGGTGGCCCCCCTCTGGTGCTTTCTTCGCCCAATATTTTTAATATATTCCAAAACTGACTTTCTTGGAGTTTCAGGACTTTTGGTGTTGTGCAGAATAGGCCTCTAGTATTTGCTCCTTTTCCAGCCCAGAATTCCAACTGCCGGCTGTAGCGACCAGACCTCAAATGGCCTGTGCTGCTGTGCACCAGTGTCATCCCTGGATCAGTAATGCTGACACGCACAGTACAAATGGAGGATTTATAACAGAGTAGCAATCACACACTTATTACATCGAATAACTCCGAAGAGTTAACTATGATAAACATGGCTTAAGGCCATCTAACAATGATAACAGCGGAAGACTTGGAAGATAAGTGAGTCCATCACTCCAGCGGCATCACTGAGTATAAGACCACGACCTAGGGCACCTTACTCGTCGTCTGAAAAGTCTGCAACATGAAACGTTGCAGCCCGAAAACGGGTCAACACATAGAATATGCTGGCAAAATAACACATAGAGAACAATGAACAATAATAATGCTATACTATATGCATTTATGGCTGGTGGAAAGCTCTATGGTTACAGTTTTTGCGAAAAGCCAATTTTATCCTACTTCAAAAGGAATAAATTTTATTTAACTATCATGGTGGTTGAAACATTGAGAAGGTACCTCCAACTCAATCCCAATTAAGTGTCATCATTAACCCAACAAAATTAATTATAAGTATCACGGTGATGAGATTCAAATGATAATCCAGGTACTAGATACTCAAGATGTCCATAACCGGGGACACGGCTAATCATGATCAGTTTGTACACTCTGTAGAGGTTTGTGCACTTTTCCCCACAAGACTCGATCGCCTCCGCTTGATTCTCGCACTGCACGATGTTTGAGAAATGGATGACCGAGACACAGTCTTTCAGAAACAATCACTCTTTACTCTGGATGGACCGGTACACCTACTTTCCCCTACATCTGCTAGTCCACCTCTTCAAGAGATCCTGTATCCTACTCAGCTATGCTAGAGCCCATAATAGCTTGTGGCTGCACACGGAAGTTTCTAGCATGAATAATCTTATGATCCCTTTGAGCCTGGGTGGCGGACCTTATACATACAGACAACACTGGGTTCTCCAGGTGCCTCAATCCACCCAGATGTGAGTTTTAGTTGCCACCTTAAGTTGAACCATTAATAAACATCTCACATCTGTCATGAATATCACTCAAACCCAATCCACGTCTACGAGCATAGCATGGCAATATAATAGCAACGTAGAAGTAACTCCCAAGGGTTTGATAAAGTAAAACAGGTAATAGGTACTACCTCAACTACTTCCCAGTACCCACAGTTTAATTAGATCCTAATCATGCAAGTGTTTGAGGAAAACAGATCTAATGCAATAAAACTGGGTATGAACGGGGTATGATCAAAGTGTTACTTGCCTTGCTGATGATCCGCAAAAGCTAACGAGTCGAAGTAACAAGCGGCACACTCCGGGTACTCTATCGCAAACAAACAAGCATACAATCAGTACACATCTAATGCACGGGTAAAACTCGAATGAAAGATCCAACCAGAAAGTTCAACTTAAGAACTCCGGTTTGCAAAAAGAATCAACTCGAAAGAAGCAACGAAAGTCAAACGGCGAAAGAGAGAAACTTCGTTTGCTAATCTGGATCTAGGTCAAATTTTACTGTAGCAAAAACTTGTTTGAGTAGGTTAAACGGAAAGAGAATTTCGAGACGAAACTCTAGGCACTTGAATCGCCTGATTCCGATAAACGAGCGAGAAGTTAAACAGAATCGAAGATTCGATCAAAAATCGAATCTGAGAAAATAACGAGAAAATCCGACGAAAAGAAAAACGGACGAACGGTTAAATAACGGACGTTCGTTAATCAGAGAAAACCGACGAACGCGTTCGTTAAAACGAACGGTTCGGTGAACGCTCGCAAAATAATAAAACCGAAAAAAACCGATCTAGGGTTTTTTTATTTTTAAAACGAAGGGTTTTTTTTAAACGAAAACCGGCAAAGGTCAACGGCATCGGGCAGTACCTCGTCGGGCTACTCCGGCGAGGGCTCCGGCGGGGCTCGGGCTCGGGCGCGGGGCTCGGGGCTCGGGGGTGCGGCGAGGCGAGGGGCGGCGGCTCCGGCGGCGGCGGCGGCGGCGAGTGCGGCGGCTCGGGTTGAGGGAGAGAGAGAGGGGGGGTATATATAGGAGGGAGGGGTGCTAGGCTTGGGGAAGGGGGCACCGGTGGCGGCGTATGGCGGCCGGACTCGGGCGGCGGTCCCGTGGCGCGTTCGGTCTCCAGGAAGGAGACGAGCGCGGGGTTGGGCCGTCGGCTGGGCCTTTGGCCCAGTCGGCGCGCGGCGTTTTTTTTAAATAAGTTCCGCGGAAAATAATACGTAGAAAAATAAATAAAAATCAGAAAAATATGAAATAAATTTTTCCCATCTAGTTAGAAAATCTAGAATAGGGTGAACATTTTTTTAAATCAAAATAAATATTTTGAAAACATGCAATATTTTTAATGCAATAAAAATTGCAAATAAATTCCAAATAATGATTTTAACAATTTTCCTCCAGTATTTCAATTGTTTTGGAGAAGTCATATTTTCTCCTCTCGTTTATTTTAAAATGAAATATTTTTTTGGAGAGAAAAATAATTAAAACCAAAATCATCGTCTTATAATTTGATAAAATCAAATATGAAAATTTAAGAAAATCCCCAACTCTCTCCGAGGGTCCTTGAGTTGCTTAGGATTTATCGAGGATTTTTTCAAAAATGCAATAAAACATGATATGCAATGATGATCTATGTATAACATACCAAATTGAAAATTTGGGATGTTACAAACCTTCCCCCCTTAAGATGAATCTCACCCTCGAGATTCGGGTTGGCTAGAAAGCAGGTGGGAGTGGTCTTTCCATAGATCTTCCTCTCGCTCCCAGGTGGATTCATCTTCTGTGTGGTGACTCCACTGAACTTTGCAAAACTTGATAACCTTGCTGCGGGTAACTCGGCTTGCATACTCGAGAATCTTAACTGGTTTCTCCTCATAAGTCAAATCACTTTCCAGCTGAATCGCTTCCAGAGGCACAGTGTCTCTCAGTGGTATCTCAGCCATCTCTCCGTGGCACTTCTTCAACTGCGAAACGTGAAATACATCATGTACTCCAGACAATCCTTCGGGCAATTCCAACTTGTAGGCAACTTCTCCCATACGTTCCAACACTCTGTATGGTCCGATAAAACGGGGTGCTAACTTTCCTTTAACTCCAAAGCGCTTCACTCCACGAAGTGGTGATACTCGAAGATACACTCTGTCTCCGACTTCGTGAACTGTCTCCTTTCATTTAGAATCGGCATAACTCTTCTGCCTGGACTGGGCTACCTTGAGCCTATCGCGAATCATCCTCACTTTCTGTTCAGACTCCTTAATCAAATCTGGTCCAAACAACTGACGGTCTCCAACTTCGTCCCACAACAACGGTGTTCTACACCTCCTTCCGTACAAGGCTTCGAAAGGGGCCATCTTCAAACTGGTTTGGTAATTGTTGTTATATGAAAACTCCACATATGGCAAATTGTCGTCCCAACTAGATCCATAATCTAGTGCACATGCTCTCAACATGTCCTCCAAAATCTGGTTGACTCTCTCGGTCTGTCCATCTGTCTGCGGGTGAAAAGCTGTACTGAATTCCAGCCTGGTTCCCAATGTTTCATGTAACTGCTTCCAAAACTTCGAGGTAAATTGGGTTCCTCTGTCTGATACAATGGTCCTCGGAACTCCATGCAAACATACGATCCTGGTCATGTATATCTTTGCCAACTTAGCACTGGTGTAAGTGGTCTTTACTGGAATGAAATGAGCCACTTTCGTCAATCGGTCGACTACAACCCATATCGAGTCATAGCCTGAACGAGTCCTGGGTAATCCTGTGATAAAATCCATGCCTATTTTATCCCACTTCCATTCGGGTATCGGCAATGGCTGTAGCAATCCTGCTGGCTTCTGATGCTCTGCCTTCACTCTCTGACATACATCACAAACTGCTACATACTCCGCAATATCCTTCTTCATTCTGGTCCACCAGAAAGTATTCTTCAAATCCAAATACATCTTAGTATTCCCTGGGTGAATCGAGTACGGTGAATCATGGGCTTCTTGCAAAATCAACTTCCTGATCTGCGGATCATTTGGCACATATACACGGTCCTCGAACCATAAGGTATCGTGCTCATCCTCACGAAATCCCTTGGCTTTTCCTTTGCTCATCTTCTCCTTTATCTCTTCAATCTCCTTGTCTGTCTTCTGAGCTTCTCTGATCCTTTCCATCAAGGTAGACTGAATCTCCAATGTCGCTAAATAGCCTCTTGGGACTATCTCCAAACATAGCTCGCGAAGGTCCTCGGCTAACTTCTGAGGTAACTCTCCTATCATGAGGGTGTTGACATGACTCTTGCGGCTCAACGCGTCTGCTACTACGTTAGCCTTCCCAGGGTGATAATGCAATCTCATATCATAATCTTTAATGAGCTCCAACCATCTCCTTTGTCTGAGATTTAACTCCTTCTGCGTGAAAATGTACTTCAAACTCTTGTGATCCGCGTACACTTCACAATGGTTTCCGATGAGAAAATGTCTCCATGTCTTCAATGCATGCACCACAGCTGCTAATTCCAAGTCATGCGTAGCATAATTCTTCTCATGGGGTTTAAGTTGTCGTGAAGCATACGACACAACTCTTCCTTCCTGCATAAGCACTGCTCCAAGTCCTCGACGAGAAGCGTCGCAATAAACTTCAGAGTCCTTGCGTTGATCTGGCAGAATCAACACTGGTGATGTAACCAATCGTTTCTTCAACTCTTGGAAACTATCTTCACATTCCTCAGTCCAATTGAATTTGGTGTCCTTCTTCAATAGCTCAGTCATGGGCTTAGCAATCCTTGAGAAATTCTCGATGAATCTCCGGTAGTATCCCGCAAGTCCAAGAAAACTCCGGATTTCTCCAACTGTCGCGGGTGATTCCCAACTTGTCATTGTGTCAACCTTGGCAGGGTCTACTGCTATTCCTTCTCCAGAAATAACATGTCCAAGGAATCCAACTTCCTTCAACCAAAACTCACATTTGCTGAACTTGGCGTATAACTGATGTTCTCTGAGCTTCTCAAGTACCAATCGTAAATGCTCCTCATGCTCTTCCTCATTCTTGGAAAAGATTAAAATATCATCAATGAACACCACGATGAACTTATCCAAAAACTCCATAAACACTTTGTTCATCAGGTTCATGAAATAGGCAGGTGCGTTAGTCAGTCCAAATGACATAACGGTATACTCATACAATCCATATCTGGTGGTAAATGCCGTCTTGGGTATATCCTGCTCTCGAATCTTTAACTGATGGTATCCTGATCGTAGATCGATCTTGGAAAATACTTTAGCTCCTTGCAAGCGGTCAAACAAATCATTGATCATCGGCAGTGGGTACTTGTTTTTGATGGTCACTTCATTCAATCCTCGGTAATCAACAACCATCCTTAATGATCCATCTTTCTTCTCCACTAGAAGTACTGGTGATCCCCAAGGTGACGAACTTGGGCGAATATGGCCTTTATCCAGTAACTCCTTGATCTGCTTCTTAATTTCCTCCAAATCCTTTGCGGGCATCCTGTACGGTCTCTTAGATATTGGCCCTATGCCTGGCAATAGTTCAATCAAAAACTCAATGTCTCTATGTGGTGGCATGCCTGGCAACTCTTCTGGAAATACATCCGGATAATCCTTCACCACTGGTACTTCCTCCTGTACAACTCCTGATAAGGAATTCACTTGAGTTCTCTTCGGCATATGCCGGGATGCATACTTGATCCTTTTTCCTTCGAGGGTGGTAAGCAAAATCGTCTTGCTGGCACAATCGATGTTTCCTCCATACAACGATAGCCAATCCATTCCCAAAATCACATCCAAACCTTGCGATTCCAAAACAATGAGGTCTGAGGGGAAAACATGCCTACCAATGGCCAACGGTATCTGAAAACATCCTTGAGTGGCCATGTACTCTGCTCCTGGCGAGGTTACTAACATAGGGGTTTTGAGAACTTGAGTGGACATCTTAAACTTATTTACGAATCCCCTTGATATGTATGAATGCGATGCACCAGTATCGAAAAGAACGGTTGCAGTAAATGACTTAACCAAAAACTTACCTATTACTGCATCAGGCTGAGCTTCAACCTCCTCCACGCTCACGTGATTCACATGTCCTTTGTTGAACGGGTTCGGCTTCTTCCCAGAGCTTCCATTGCCATTTCCATTTTGGGCTTCGGGACAATCAGTAGCATAATGTCCCGTGTTCTGGCACTTGAAACAAGTAATGTGACTTAGATCTCTCTTGGTTGGGGTAGATGGGTTGGTGCGGTTCTGTCCGTTTCCTCCTCCATTCCCATTACCATTCTTGGAGCCATTATGGTTGTGCGAACTACCTCCTCCATGGGTATGTTGAAACTGTCCTCCCGGCTTCGGGGTAAAACGGGGCTTCTGCTGGGCTCCAGAATTGTACTTCCCTTGTCCATACTTCCTCTTGCGGTTTTCAATCTGCTGTTGCTTCCCTTCAATCATGAGAGCTCTATCTACCAGCTCCTGGTAGTTGTTGAAGGTTGCTACCATCAACTGCATACTCAGTTCATCATTCAGCCCTTCCAAAAATTTCTCCTGCTTGGCTGCATCTGTAGCAACGTCATCTGGTGCATAACGTGCTAGCTTACTGAAATCCTCCACATACTGGCCTACGGTGCGTCCTCCTTGGCGTAGGTTACGAAACTCACGATTCTTCATAGCCATAGCTCCTGCTGAAACATGAGCTGTACGGAAAGCTTGCTGAAACTGGTCCCATGTGACAGTGTCAATAGGGTGCGTGGCTGTATAATTCTCCCACCATGATGCTGCGGGTCCATCAAGCTGATGTGCGGCAAAACGCACTCTTTCCGCATCTGTGCATCCTGCAGTGGTCAACTCCCTTCCAACTTTGCGGAGCCAATCATCTGCAACAATCGGCTCGGTGCTACAAGAAAACACCGGCGGGTTAGCCTTAAGAAACGGGCTAAGTGATCAATAGGTGGTGGTGGCGGTGGGTTGTTGTTGTTGTTGTTGCCTTGGTTCTGAACTAACACTTGTATCAGGGCATTCTGTTGCTGAATCAACTGGGTGATCTCTGGCGGAAAAACAAATCCGGTGTCGCGTCTCGGAGGCATCTGATAGGTTTAGAAAAGATGAGAGTTAAGAATAGAATGAGGTCTAGAGAGAAAACACTACCCATATGCTCATGAGACAAATTCAATCAATATCACTCAATCAATCCAAACAAGGCAAAACAATCGATCGAACTAGCGTTACAAAGTGCTTGAACTATACTATTAAATGGGGGAAAACTACTAATGATATGGTGGTCTACTAGAAATTCTGATCCGTTGAAGACTCCATGATGTCTGCTCCAGCTTCATCAATCCATTCGTCTTCACTTGGTTCCGAGTCGGTGTCGTCGATGATGATGTAGTTATCCGGACAAGTGCATTCGTCGACTTCTGCTTTTGGCACTGGATTTCCCACGAATGCTCCAATCTTATTCTCCAGGTCGTCAATCTTCCCTACTAGTGCGTTGATTTCCTCCAAGTAATCTTCGTGTGTAGCCTTGAGTTCTTCTTGGAGTTCCTTGATCTTTGTTAATGCCTTCTTCAGTTCTTCCTTGTCCGTGCACATCTGGTTCTCCTGGCGACGAATATGTTGGTTCTGCTCCTGGATGAAAGCTGCAATTGATCCATCCTTCTTGGTCTTGATCATCTCCCATTGCGCGTCTCGACGTCCACAAATTTGGTAAATTGTATCCTTAAGCTCCTGGTGGTAGACTTCTCCAATGCGTCCCATGGCGATGTGTGCGGCCATGCTCTTCCCTAAACTCCAAGTTGGTGCTTCGAAAACCAATCTCATGGGTTCCGTAATTGGCACAAACGTCCTTCCTGGAATGATAACTTGAATCTTCTAGCTCTCCTCTTCAGGTAATGTGGCGTTGTAGGTTCCGGTGATGCTTGGTATTCCTATGTTCAAGTACTTGGTGACTTCCTTCAAGTGTCGACCAAACGGCGTGTCTTCATCCGGTTGCATGAACTTGCTCCTTGCATTCGCCATTCCTAAAAGAGTAGAAAGTGGAGAGGGGTCAGAAATGAGAAGAGAGAAGCTTTCTAGGGCTTAAGCTTAGTGGTCGTGTCCTATAGTCAGCGTGTGCTCTGATACCAACTTTGTAGCGACCAGACCTCAAATGGCCTGTGCTGCTGTGCACCAGTGTCATCCCTGGATCAGTAATGCTGACACGCACAGTACAAATGGAGGATTTATAACAGAGTAGCAATCACACACTTATTACATCGAATAACTCCGAAGAGTTAAGTATGATAAACATGGCTTAAGGCCATCTAACAACGATAACAGCGGAAGACTTGGAAGATAAGTGAGTCCATCACTCCAGTGGCATCACTGAGTATAAGACCACGACCTAGGGCACCTTACTCGTCGTCTGAAAAGTCTGCAACATGAAACGTTGCAGCCTGAAAACAGGTCAACACATAGAATATGCTGGCAAAATAACACATAGAGAACAATGAACAATAATAATGCTATACTATATGCATTTATGGCTGGTGGAAAGCTCTATGGTTACAGTTTTTGCGAAAAGCCAATTTTATCCTACTTCAAAAGGAATAAATTTTATTTAACTATCATGGTGGTTGAAACATTGAGAAGGTACCTCCAACTCAATCCCAATTAAGTGTCATCATTAACCCAACAAAATTAATTATAAGTATCACGGTGATGAGATTCAAATGATAATCCAGGTACTAGATACTCAAGATGTCCATAACCGAGGACATGGCTAATCATGATCAGTTTGTACACTCTGCAGAGGTTTGTGCACTTTTCCCCACAAGACTCGATCGCCTCCGCTTGATTCTCGCACTGCACGATGTTTGAGAAACGGATGACCGAGACACAGTCTTTCAGAAACAATCACTCTTTACTCTGGATGGACCGGTACACCTACTTTCCCCTACATCTGCTAGTCCACCTCTTCAAGAGATCCTGTATCCTACTCAGCTATGCTAGAGCCCATAATAGCTTGTGGCTGCACACGGAAGTTTCTAGCATGAATAATCTTATGATCCCTTTGAGCCTGGGTGGCGGACCTTATACATACAGACAACACTGGGTTCTCCAGGTGCCTCAATCCACCCAGATGTGAGTTTTAGTTGCCACCTTAAGTTGAACCATTAATAAACATCTCACATCTGTCATGAATATCACTCAAACCCAATCCACGTCTACGAGCATAGCATGGCAATATAATAGCAACGTAGAAGTAACTCCCAAGGGTTTGATAAAGTAAAACAGGTAATAGGTACTACCTCAACTACTTCCCAGTACCCACAGTTTAATTAGATCCTAATCATGCAAGTGTTTGAGGAAAACAGATCTAATGCAATAAAACTGGGTATGAACGGGGTATGATCAAAGTGTTACTTGCCTTGCTGATGATCCGCAAAAGCTAACGAGTCGAAGTAACAAGCGGCACACTCCGGGTACTCTATCGCAAACAAACAAGCATACAATCAGTACACATCTAATGCACGGGTAAAACTCGAATGAAAGATCCAACCAGAAAGTTCAACTTAAGAACTCCGGTTTGCAAAAAGAATCAACTCGAAAGAAGCAACGAAAGTCAAATGGCGAAAGAAAGAAACTTCGTTTGCTAATCTGGATCTAGGTCAAATTTTACTGTAGCAAAAACTTGTTTGAGTAGGTTAAACGGAAAGAGAATTTCGAGACGAAACTCTAGGCGCTTGAATCGCCTGATTCCGATAAACGAGCGAGAAGTTAAACAGAATCGAAGATTCGATCAGAAATCGAATCTGAGAAAATAACGAGAAAATCCGACGAAAAGAAAAACGGCCGAACGGTTAAATAACGGACGTTCGTTAATCAGAGAAAACCGACAAACGCGTTCGTTAAAACGAACGGTTCGGTGAACGCTCGCAAAATAATAAAACCAAAAAAAACCGATCTAGGGTTTTTTTTAAACGAAGGGTTTTTTTAAACGAAAACCGGTAAAGGTCAACGGCATCGGGCAGTACCTCGTCGGGCTACTCCGGCGAGGGCTCGGGCGGGGCTCGGGCTCGGGCGCGGGGCTCGGGGGTGCGGCGAGGCGAGGGGCGGC